>NC_056743.1:210207223-210377223 GCF_019279795.1 Protopterus annectens | reverse complement strand
TGCAGTTTCTGAACAATAAAAAGAATGAAACTGTAATGTATGGCATTATTGATTCACCATAACTATAAGAGGTAGGGAAATAAGAAGCAGCAGCTATAGGGATGTTTTGTAACAAAAGGACAGGTAAGAGGAATGGCAGCATGTCCGCGCGTGTGTGTGTGTGTGTGTGTGTGTGTGTGTGTGTGTGTGTGTGTGTGTGTGTGTGTGTGTGTGTGTATATATATGTGTGTATATATATACATATATATATATATATATATATATATATATATATATATATATATATATATATATATGCATATATATATATATATATATATATATATATATGCGTGTGTGTGTGTGTGTGTGTGTGAGAGAAAGTGAAAGGGGTGCCTGTTCCAAAGCAAGGCATGGGTTGCCTCGGGTGATTACCACAGGAAAATGCTGGTTAGCACTAGCAGTAACACCATGCACATCAGAGGCATGCAGCTTAACTGATAATGAGGTCTTTCCTCGTCATCACTAACAAGTCTCTAATACACATTTCCCACTGTTGAGAAAACTACTTTTGGCTGCAACAGTTTTCAGCAGCAGATGCTGCTCTCTGAATCCAGCCCACGGAAATTCCACTAAAGCAGCTGTTTTGAAGACAATGAAAGAATTTTATGATGTAAAGAGCTTTATGATGAACATTATGAATTCAGTGAAGATCAAAAATGATGGCAAATTAGTAGTTAGTTAATTGGATTATCAAGTCTAAAGCAAAGTGCTGTGAATATTTAATTGGTTATAAAACTTCTGAGTCTCTGTGCAGTCATCAAGATTAATGACCATCTCCGGAATAAGCCTTTAGGTAAATAGGTTGCTAGCTTTTTATGTTTATCAAGTCTTTGTATTGCTTCCATATTACTTAAAACTATTAGGCAGATGGCTGGCAGTCATGGAAGTGCATTCTTATTAGTTTCTCTTGAAAATCAATACAACTCACTTGAATTTAAAAAAAAGCAGATTATTGACTAATGTATCAGTATAAATGACCCCCTGTCTGGTGTTAATTTCTAAATCTCTGGGCCACCACTGTGCAGTTAACCTCATCAGACTGAGGATCATCAGTCCCCATACCAGTCAATGAAGTTAATCATAGTGGTGTGGGAGACATAGAAGACCAAATTATTTATAAAGCATCATAAATGCTGCACAAAGGCTGCTTTGTCTGAGTTGTGCCATATTCCCCTATGTGCTAAGTAAAGCAGCTTAGTGCAGGTGTATGTAGGTGCCATTTTCACCTTCACAATTTCATCCTTATTTGCCTAATCCACCTTATTTAGCAACTATTTATTATTTATTTATTTTTATTTTACATTTGTTTACCGGGATAGTCCGACTGGATACATGTCCATTTTCAGTGGAGGCCCGGGGATAAAACCTCCAAAAAGACATTCAACAAACTGTCACATTTTTACAGTTTAAAACACAAAATAAAAACACAAATAAAAGGATTTTTACACAGATGTAAACAAACACAAAAGCAGATACACAAACAAATGACTAGATTTTTACTCAGATGAAAAATTCTAGACAGTGTTTTTAAGAATGATAGGGTATTGAATGCCTAGTAAGCTAACCTGGTAGTAGATCCAAGGAGATCACAGGATTTATAAGTTAAGAAACAAAGTATAGGCAGAAGTCCTCCATGTGCACATGAGTGATGGTTAGAGTTGGTCTGGATTAGGACATAGACATAGTTTTTTAAAGTACTGAATCAGACATTTCTTGAATTGTGGTAGTGAGAGTTCGGATGTAAGATTAGCAGGAAAAGAATTACAAGTTTTGCCAATAGAGTTAGCAAATAGAGATTTACCGGCTGTGTTGTTGGATTTGAGAGTTTGAACTAGTAGTCTTTCAGATGAACGAAGTGCGCTAAGGTTACTGTAGGGGGAGATGAGGTTTATAAGTACCGGTGTATTATCTGGTTGGTACAGGATCTTGTGTGCAACTATTAGTTGGTTAACCTGAAGTAGGTTAGGCAGTTCAAGCCATCCTACTAGATTTAGGTTATGACAGTGATGAGTTCTGTAGGCTGCATCGGTAGCAAATCTAGCAATGTGATTGTAACTACTAGAACGTTTACTAAAGTCAATTTTGCTGAGGTTTGTAAATAGGGGGGAAGCATAGAGGAGGGTGGAGAGTAGATGTGTACAAGCAATTACAGTTCTGGCTAATGGCATTAAGAAGGGCTTGATCCTATATACTGAGCCAAGTTTTTATTAACTGTTTTAATAGTTTTATTGATATGCAGATCAAACTTAGGAGTTAACAGATAATAACCTTAACAGTGAAGAATCTGGTGAAATAGCATTTAACATGAGACAACGGTTAAGGAGCCAACTTCAACAGTGTTAAAAGTATTTTGGGATAGAATCTGCAACTCTGTAGGTGAAGTGTCAGAGCATACTAAAGTGGAGTCATCTGCATACTGAATGCATGTTGCATTTGGGATGATCTTATACAAATCATTGATGAAAATGGAATATAATAGTGGACCTAGTATGGAGCCTTGGGGTACTCCGAGGTTGATGCGTAAAAGGGTGGATAGTTTGCTCTGCCATAGGACAGCCTGTTGTCTACCACTGAGATATAATAGAAACCATTGGATGGCCTGGTCCTCTAGGGAGATGGATTTCTAAGTGAGTGTTTATGAGTATTTGGTGGTTTACCATATCAAAGGCTTTTGAAAGATCAAGAAAGATAGCAGAGGAAAGTTTATTATTGTTTCTGTGTTGGTTAATGACGTTACGAGAAGGAGAGGAGGGCTGAGGTTGTACTATGGAATGTTCTAAAGCCATGCTGGGTGTTGGCTAGATTATTATGGATAAGATAGTTCAGGAGTTGATTGTGGATGCATTTTTACATAATTTTAGCCAAGGGTGATAGAATATCTATTGGTCTATAGTTTGAAAGTTCAGTAGAGCTGCCCTCTTTATGGAGTGGGATGACATGGGATATCTTCCAGATGGAGGGAATGGATTCTTCAGTTATAGTTCTATTTATCAGGATGGTAATGGGGTATGCTATGGCATCTGCAGCTTTTAGTAGATATTCTGCAGGGATGAGATCAGCTGACAGGGTGGTAGGCTTTAGTTTCTTTAAGTAATTTTCGGACCAAATATGCAAACTGGCTTGAAGTTGAAGGGGAGCTGGGAGCAGGGTGTAGTGGCCGGAGAATATGGGCATCCAGGGGATAATTAGCTAGCTAGGTTCTGGATGGTTGTTGTAAAGAAGCTGTTAAAGGTATTGGCAGTGTCAGCTGGGGGGTTTTGGTTAGAATCTAAGGGGGTAGGAGTGGAGGACTGTCCCGGACTAAGGAGTTTGTTTATACCTACCCAAAGCTTTTGTGGCGTGTTTTGGTGTTTTTCTTGTAGATGACAGTAATAGTTTTTCTTGTCTAATGTGGTGGAATTTTTGTATCATTTCTTAGCTGTCTGTATCTAAGTTGATCTATGGGGGGGGGGGTCTGTGGTCCTTGAAGTGGCCCAAGCCACTAAGTAACATTTTATGGCTTTTTTTTTGAGAGCCAAGGAGCAACTTTTGTTTTGGTTCTAATAGTCCGTGCTGGTGCATGGGTGTCAAGGATGGATAGGAATTTGGTATTAAAGTAAATTACTTCTTCTTCAAGTGGTAATTGCTTCAGAATTGACCAAATTGCAAGATTTTAGTTCATTTTGGAAATTTGCGCAGTTGAAATTCTTATTGTTCCTTATTGTTTTAAAAATGGACTAGTTGTGGATATCCGCTTTTTGCCTGATTAAATAGGTGAGGAGGTGATCACTTACATCATTAGGCAGGGTCCCACTCTTGTATTTGAGGGGAGGGTGTTAACAAGAATCGAATCCAGAATACTTGCTTTATTGTTGGGTTTACTGATCCTAGTTGGGGAGGATAGGACCTGTGAAAATCCATAAAGGTTTATGTGGTGAGTGGGGGCTTCTGAGGAACACATATTCCAGTCTATGATGAAGTCCCCAAGTACAATGGTTTCTTGGGAATAATTGTTGGATAACCAATGTAGGATATCTTCAAGGGTACTTATGTTATTGCCTGGGGGAATATACACACAGACAAGATTTATACATTTGGTCTTATTAATGTGGAGCTTAGTGATAAGAATTTCAGCATTGCCAAACAGGGATGTTTGCAAGGCATTATAGGGCACTTCAAGCATGGATTTGTACAGAACAGCTACCCCACCTCCCTTTCTATTGGTTCAATCAAGCCTTAGGATGTTATAGCCTGGTGGTATAACTACTTTATTTGGTTTTAGACAGGTTTCAGTAAGACATAGTATGTCTGGGGAAAGAGCATCTAAGAGGGCATGTAGATGTTGAATCTTATTGTTTTATACTTCTGATATTTAGGTGACTGATAAAGAGGGAGTTTGGGGGTTTGTCTAAGATTTGTGTAGCAGTGGGACAGTTACTAAAGGACTAGAGCCAGTGGATGAGGATGGGCCAGGATTTGGGTGGATATCTCCAGCCATTGTCAAGTTGCATTGTAATCTGATTGTGAGCTTCCAGATTTTAATTAATAGAATATGTTTCTGCCATTATCTTTTAGTCTATACCAGGGGCCATCATGCCAAGAAACACCCCATCCTGCCTGCCCTGACTGTGGTATGCAGGCAGATGTCTTGTCTTCCTACACCAGTCAGCTATTAAATCATTCCGACTGACAGACTGGGGTAATCTTTATTACAGTTACAGCTTCATGGCTGCATCCCTGCATTCCACAGAACAAACAAGCTAGATGTATTATGGTGCTACTATCACAGTAACACTCTGCCTGTGTGTTACTGAATTACTAAGATAGGACACTCAGTCGTGCACTGTAGTAGCAGTATTTTTTTTACTTTTTTGTGATATAAGAATTTCAATAAATTTTAAAGACAGACTGATTCTGTACTAGTACAGTAAACTCTCAGTTAAAGAGAACTGAAGCAACAGGCAAAGAAATAATCAAAGAAATACAGTACAATTTTCATATGTTGTACTTCGAAACATACCTTATGTTTTTAGAGTTTTAGAGTTTTAAAAATGAAGATAGGGATAAATTCTGTCTCTCCCCAACCTGAGAACAAGTCAAACCAAACAAATAGTATACGGTACAGTATTAGTCAGGCCCATTTTTAATAGTAACTCTCAAGCAATAAGAAACTAGAGTTATCTGGCATCTACCAATCCTCATGGGTACCAGTTAACTGAAAGTTTACTGTACAATGCAAAACTTTAAAATACAAAAACATTTTGATGCCTTATTTTATTTGGTTGATAATTCCCTGTGACCTAGGAGGGTGGCCCAATGGTTAAAGTGTTTGCCATACAAACACAAGGTGCAGGGTTTGAGTCTCACAAGGAATAATTGGCTAGGCTTAAAATGGCTTGCAAGGGCAGTTAGCCTAGTACTAATCTATGAACCTAATCTATAATCTATTAAATGCTTTCCAAACAATGTACTCAGAGACATAAGCTTTATGAATGCCTTCTTCTATTCCCCTAATAATTGCTGATACTGTCTCTACATACATGGGCATATAGTACCTGCTGCACTATTTCTTAACTGCTCTAAGACTTTTGATATTACTAGCCATTCATGCTTCTTAGGCTGACTGTGCTGGCTATCCACAAGTACAGTATGCAGTGGACACAGTAAATCTGTCCCTGATTTTGGTCCTTTGCCTACTCATTATCTTTACCTTTGTGAAGAATTAACTAAAAAAGAAGTTGAGAGCTATGGTGTGTGTGTGTGTGTGTGTGTGTGTGTGCGTGTGTGTGTGTGTGTGCATGTCTGGAGTGAGAGTGCATGCATATGTGTGAGAGAATAAGTGCATGAGTGTGCAACATGCATGTGGGTGAATGGGTGCATGTTTCAATGAATTTGATCAACTGTGTGGAGGCTTCTTTCTTCATGGGCAGATATTTGAGGAGGTGGGTAACTTTGCCAATGATGTACGGACTGCTAGAGAAAATACCATTGCTGTCAAGTCTGACTTTGCTAGTGTTAAACAAGAATAATTCAGAGATATGCTAATGAGACGATAATGAGGTATTTCTCACAGAGGCCATAGCTGTCTTTCAATCATGTTTTCTTTTAAACATGTTCATAGGTAGGCACTAGGCTATTGGCCCTAGGGCCTAAACAAGCCTAGCCAAAAAGGTACTCTGGCTTTCGCCACCCAAGAAAATTATTTTCCTGTGCTCCTGTCGAGCAGAGCCACAGAAGTGATCCTCGGGGTGAATTTCCTATTTCCCATCCAATCATCAAGATTTTTCTTGAAGAGTGCTAATGAGGAGCTTTGTTTGATATAGATAGGTAGCTTGTTCCAGAGTATGGGAAGTCTCTAGGACAGGAATCTATCCTTCCAGCATGTTCTGTTTATTGTGGTGACAAGGTTTAGGTGCCCAGAGCATGTAGCTCGGAGGGATTGGGATTTCTTTAAATGGAGCATGTTCAACAGTTCTGGGTTTCACATAGCTTTGTATGTTAAGTAGGCGATATGCAATGGAGTAAAGCTGGAGTTTTCTGAGATGATCTGCATAGGGCATCTGTTTGAGGCCGGTATTTCTCTTCGTGAGGTATTTCTGCAGTCTTTCCAGTTGTTGTAGATATCTTGTGAGGTACATACTAAAAGGGGTGTTGTATTGTATAATGGGTCTAATGAGTAGAGGGGAACAATGCCCTTTTTTTTCCTGTATGAGAAACCTTTTGTGATGAGGTTTGCCACGTAGAAGGATTTCCTGACTACTGTGGCAATGGGATTATCAAAGGAGAGACTACTGTCCACTTGTGTCCCAAGTTCTCCTATCTCACTTTTGGTGTTAAGTAGACTACTGCCTATGTGGTAGCTCATGGGTACAGAGTTTTTACCAAAAGGGATGACAATGCACTTTTTGGCATTGAGCTTGAGGCCGTGGCTTTGACACCAGGCATCTGTCTCAGTGAAGCCCTTTTGCAGGATGTCAACATCGTTCGGAGTTTTGATTATGGCTCCTAGTTTACAGTCATCTGTGAACTTCATTAGCCAAAGACCTTCTGTGTTTGGTATAATAGGATAGGACTCAGGAATGAACCTTGTGGTACTCTGCTTGTCACTGGTCTAAAGTTAGATTTGGAGACTGCTACTTTCACAGTGTGGGTTCTGTCAGTGAGCCAGTTGGCAACCCATCTTGTGACATAGGGATTTATACCTAGTTTAGTGAGTTTATCTATAATTCCAGAGTGGGGGATGGTGTTGAAAGCCTTGGTGAGATATAGATAGACTGCGTGAACCAACTTACCCTCATCTACAGTTTTGGTGACTGCTTCAAAGAAGTCTATCAGGTTTAGGAGACATGATCTGCCTTTTACAAACCCAAACTGGGTGGGGTCCAGAGTTTGGAGATTACCAATGTCTTTGTTTATAAGTTCCATAATGATACGTTCCATGGCCTTGCAGACCAGGCTCATCAGGCTAATGGAGCGGTAATTCCCAGGGTCTGTGGTAGCTCCCCATTTGTGGAGTGGGATAACCATCACTGTGCAGCATTCAGTGGGCACAAAGCCTGAGGTGAGGCTATGATTGAACATGGTACTTAGGTGGGGTGCCAGTTCATTCTGTAGTTCATGTAGAATGCAGCCTGGGAAGTTGTTAGGTCCCATAGATGCTGATTTCTTGGCTTTGGAGAGTGTGGTTTTTACCTGTGCACCCATGATTACCGGATCTTTGCATTCTTCCGGTACTGAGATGGGCCCTTTAGGGGGTGACAGGGGGGTAAAGTTAGTATTGAACCTATCTGATTTTGGCAATATCAGTTGGTTCTGTATATTTAGTGCCATTGTGCTGTAACTCAGAGCAGATCTGAGTGTTGCCATTGAGATTCTTGACATATCTATAGAATGGTTTGTGGTTGTCTTTAGAGTCAGTGGCGATTTTGTTTTCATAACTAGCTTTGGAGAATTTCATGAGGGATCTCAGCTTCTTACTGAGGCTGACCACGGAGTTCCTCCATTCATGGGATTTTACTCTTTTTTGCAGCAGTTTCTTTCTTCTTTTGTAGAGTTTGTTTATGGCAGGGGACCACCAAATTGGCTTCCTTTTTTTTGGAGGATAGCATCTTGGTTCTGTTAGGGATAGCATGATCCTTGCACTCATGTAAGTGCTTATAAAGTGCATTAGTGTAGGATTCAGCAGTCGTACCTCTATTGTCCATCCGGATGGGTGTTCTGAAGTTTGCCACTTCGGTCTTAAGGAGCGTGAAGTTGGCTTTGGAGACATTTTTTACAGTGGCTTCCCTAAGGGGGGACGGGGCAGGGTGTGGTTGTCTAGGGTGATTAGCTTGTGGTCGGATCTATCCAATGAGGAATTGACCTCTGGTATTGGTAATGACCAGGTCTAGGATATTGCTGCCCCTGGTAGGGCTGTGGATAGGTTGATCCAAGGCACTGGAATTTATGAATTCCAGAAAACGTTGAGCAAAAGAGTTGGCACAGGAGTTTTCCCAGTTAATGGTAGGGTAGTTGAAAACCGCCCATTATTAGGGTGTTGGGTTGTACCCTAATATTTTCCAGTGTATCAAGAAATGAGGAGTGGGAATCCTGGGGCATGGTGGGGGATCTGTAGCAAGCTACAATTTGGATTGTGGTCTTGCCTAGAGTTAGCTGCACTTGGATAATCTTGAATGCATTATCCTGAGCAACTAGCCTGGAGGTGTGGATATCTTTAATGAATATGGACACGCCTCCACCTTTAGTGTTTCAGTCCAGGTTAGGTGGCCGACAGGTGTGGTATACCTGGTAATGCAGGGATGCTCTCTGGAGCTGTCTCTGTCACTGCATAGATGTCGATGTTCTCCATTTTAAGGATTGCCTCGAGTGAGTGCATTTTGAGGTTTAGACTTCTATCATTAAGTAGCATTACCCTCAGATTTTGCTTGCTTGTATCGGTTATGGTGGTGAATTTGTCATTTGAACCTTGCCTAAAAAATGCACTACAGGGGTGGCAAGAGCCTTAGCCAGTATCCAGACTCCCAAGGGCGACAGGTGCAGGCTATCTCTGGCAAAGCATCGTGCTCTGTCGATCATGTCATCCCAGGCAGACAGATACTGGATCCCCTTAGAATGACGCCAGAAGCTTAGCCAACTGTTTGTCCTTGTACTGTGGTAACATTGTGGGTGATGGCAGGATGCTACTCATGGCTACGGTCATACCTGTCTGGGCTACAAGATCGGAGAGCTCCTCCATGTCTCTTTTCATGCAGTCTAGGGAGGTACATCTCAGGTCACTTACACCAACATGGACAAAGACAGTAAATTGATCCATCTTTGGTAGGCAGTTCAAATGACTGGTCAGGATCATGCTGTATTCCAAACAGTAAGTTAACTTTTTATCTATTATTATTTGTGAATTTGGCTTTTTCAACTTGGTTTCGGTTGGTCATTTTCTCTTTTGGTAGGATTTACAAGCATCTGATTGCAGATATTGAAGGTTTCTAAAAGTGAGGATTTTCTGTTTCTCATATTAGGATAGTACAGCACACTGTGCTTCTCATATTGGGATCGCACAGCAGATTGGGCTTTTCATATAGGATTGTACAGCAGATTGTGGAATGGAGTAATGTCGAGTAGCAGAGCACAGCTTCTCAGTACTAGTCCCTAGTCCTGGGAAATCCTACCATCAAACATTAAGGAGACTGAGCATTTTAAGTTATTTGAGCAGAACTTAAAAACTGTTCATATTAAAGAAGAAAAATGTCATTGTTCCCCAGTAATAAGATAACAGGAACATCAACCACTTCCTATTAACCACCTTTCTTGGTCAACTCCCATTTAATCTACAAGAATAATGCTCTGGATTCAAACCAGAACAACTCTTAACATCTCACAGCCTCCTCTTCTTTCTACCCCTCCTACATTTCAGCATCCTGTAAATATTATTATTCAGAGGTACTTCTTTTATTGCAAAGCAGGGAAAATATTGTCCATACATGGCATGACATGGAATTCTCAGATATATACTTTCTTTAAATGTTCTGTATTCATTTGTACATTGAAATAATATAAGTTCTGGAGAGTAAACATGCATTACTATAGCCATTACTAACAACTAAATTACTCCGTCATGTTAGAGTCTCAATAAAGCTTAAGAAACATACAGTTTTTGTCATACCAGAATTTGTTTACAAATGTGCATCAATCTTTCTTTTTTTGTTTGCAACCCCCATTCTGAATCTAAAAGTGGTCCATTCGGATCAGTACTCTATCCCAGTTAACAAATTAAAATAAAATACAATAGAATAAATCGGTCTCTGTTAGTTCTGCTTTTACTGGCTTGCTGTCAGAGTTGGCACCAATACCTATTTGCTACCTGTTTGAAGTTTGAAGTTCAGTAATTCAAACTCTGCAACTAAGACAATTTAAGTGCAATTAATATTTAAAACAGCAAACTTTGAAAACTTGCTGTTACTCACTAAAAATATTTTTGGACCTGGAGGCAAGCCCATCTGCAATCCCACCACACCACTGCTAAGATACTCAGAGAATACTATACCTTGTACTGGGTCTATATTAGATAAACTTTTGAAAGTTCGACTGTCATATGGTCGACACCATATGATCGAACTTTCAAAAGTTCAAATATCTAATAAAAAAAATAAACTACACAAAATACCTACCTTAACATTTTAAGCAGGGGGGACAAGCTCCCTGCACCACCCCCACAGCCCCCAATCTTTAAATATACCAAATCCGAGATAGCACTACAGTGCAGAAAAGGGAAATCTTCCCATTCCGCAGTGTACAGAGATCTCCGTTGCAACATTCGAACATTCAAAAATCAGATCATATGATGTCAACCATATGACATTCAGAATTTTGAATGTTCAAACATTCAATATAGACCCCCCTTGGACCAGAGGGAATTCAATTCTTCAAGACGCAGCAATTTTAGACTTGGTACATATTTCCACCAAATCTCACTTAAAGTTTCAAAGCTACAAGACTTGTAGTACAGTGTCTTGAATTTACATTGGGAAACTTGTTTATGGATACCAAGCCACTGTCTCCAGATCCAATTCCTTTCCGGCTCAGCAAGGATTTTTCTTCTGTAACGTGTGATCCTGCTGCTGTCATACTACATTTTGGTACATCTGTCTCACAATGATTTTAAAATGGAGTAAAGAAATAATTAACAATGGATGCACTAAATTACCAATACTGTGGTTTCTACTGGATCACATCAGTACCAGCTTATTTGTATTGTATTGCATTTCTCTCCAACCATTCTTAATGTAGTACCAAATGACACTATATGCAACTCATATCACATATGCATTTCTGTTACGGTAGTAGATTAAAATGCCCTTATTAGATTCACAAAATGTCATTTTTCGTCTATTTCACCCCCCACCCCCGAGCCTTCAGCATCTGGCATTCACAGATGCTTGGTCACAGCAGTCCAATGCAGATTTTAGCCATTCCTTTTTCTGTCTGAAATACTGTAGTAAGTACAAAAAACCTAGAGTTGATGATACATAATATTAAGAAGACATGGTGGGGAAATTCAATCAAATATTCATTATTAAATCCGGATCTTTAATTCAGCATTATTATTGTGTACCTGTAACAAGGGCTGTTCACTTTCATTGCCGGTGTAAGGAATTTTTGTAGCACAGTATAGAAACATGTCATTTAAAATACTGGACTATCTCCAAGTCTTTAGACGTTCCATTTCTTTTGTCAGTTAAGTCTTCTAATTTTAACTCATGACAGTAATATTCACATAAAACCATGCTTTATCTGTAACAGTCCACACTCTCTCATGCCTTATTGTTGAATTCATTAGTGATAGATGCCATTTTAGACAACAGTAAGAACTCAGACAATTCATGGTACTGCTGTAACAGCTGTCATAATTAAAGCAATAAACAGCAGTAGCCTATAAAAAACTGCCAAGTTTACTGTACAGGAATTAGGTACAATAAAGTTCAAAGTAAGAATGCTTCCCATTATAAACCGTTGCTGCAATGCAGTGAGCAAACAGAATAGCATACGCCATCTGAAGGGTGGACTTTCACCTTGTGTTTTAACAGAAACCCTGCACAATTATCTATTAATCATAACTGTACTTTCTTTGACAGAGACACTGATGGACATAACTGATGTTCTATTTCCTATAAATAGGATTTTGTAGCACAGTATAGAAACATGTCATTTAAAATACTGGACTATCTCCAAGTCTTTAGACGTTCCATTTCTTTTGTCAGTTAAGTCTTCTAATTTTAACTCATGACAGTAATATTCACATAAAACCATGCTTTATCTGTAACAGTCCACACTCTCTCATGCCTTATTGTTGAATTCATTAGTGATAGATGCCATTTTAGACAACAGTAAGAACTCAGACAATTCATGGTACTGCTGTAACAGCTGTCATAATTAAAGCAATAAACAGCAGTAGCCTATAAAAAACTGCCAAGTTTACTGTACAGGAATTAGGTACAATAAAGTTCAAAGTAAGATTGCTTCCCATTATAAACCGTTGCTGCAATGCAGTGAGCAAACAGAATAGCATACGCCATCTGAAGGGTGGACTTTCACCTTGTGTTTTAACAGAAACCCTGCACAATTATCTATTAATCATAACTGTACTTTCTTTGACAGAGACACTGATGGACAAAACTGATGTTCTATTTCCTATAAATAGGATACTGCTTTTCCAAAGAAATCTGTAAAATTCTTATGTAGATAAATGGACAGCTAGCACAGTTATTACAAATGCAGAGCTAAAACTGATCTTTAAATTACTAATCTCCCATCAGGACACAAGTGCCCATCAGCAGTTTTAGTCTGCTCACTGCACACTTGCTTGGGCAACCCTGCAGTCCACGGCTACCACCCTGCCCATACAGTCTAGAAAGAAATCAGTACTGCAAAACTAAGCCAAGGATATACCCTTTGAGCCTGAAGAGCAGGATCAGTCCATCCAGGCATTCTACATGCAAGTGTTATGATAGTGAAGTTTTAACATTAGCTGTGTTACTTAGTAGTTCTCAGTGTGCTAATAACACTGACTGTTTGAACCTTGTGTCCCCACCCCCAGCTTGTGTAGTAATCCTAACTGTCCACTAGACAGGATACAGTTAATTCAGGTCCTTCCTATTCTCTGTGATTAAAACTTAACCCTCAAGCAGCCTTTTCAGCACTGTTTGCCTTAGTTTTGTATCACTTGAGCCCCACCTGTTTATTTGCATCTCTATACATTCCTACATTCCCCTTCATTGCTAATGTATCTCCCTACTCTAATCTGTGGATAAACTGACTACTAATAAGCAAGTCAATGTGAAGACACACTCCCAGCTTAATAAACTTTCCTGTCTCGTCTCCTTCACTTTACAAGTAGAGGTTGCATTACTACTCAGCCCCTCTGAGGCCTTCACTGATGGTTTTCCACTGCTTGCCTCTCTGATTTGGCTAGTTTCTTTGCATTGCACCTGGTTCACACCCTTTTTGCTGCCCCCTCCCCCAGTACTAACTCTATATTAGATTCCTGCTGTTTATGGAGCCATCTTTAAATTACTATTCTCCCATCAGGACACAAGTGTTCATCAGCAGTTGAATTCTGCTCACTGGTAAGCCATTAGACCTCAGGAATTTCTTAGTGTTGTTTTTAGCTAATTATTTGGATCTAGACAACTGATATTCACTTTGATTCTTGACTACTGCTCTGCTTATTTATTTCACTGGTTTGATTCTGACATTCAGCAGCAGTGTTTTATTGACATTACCACTGCAGCTATGTTGTTTCTGTGCTACTATGCTGTACTAAAACTGTTGTTATAAATGTAAGTTACGTCCAAATGACTTGATGTTGGCATTAGACAGCGTTTACTGATTTAGCACTGCAGTTGTGTCTCTGCTGCTGATTCAAGTTTACTGTTGTGTTCATTTTACTTTTTTGTATGCACAAGATAATTGGCTGCTAATGTATTGTGCATGATTTATTAACTTGTTTCCAAACAAAGTTATGGCACTGTGATGTATTAGCTGTTGGAAGTACTCACAAACTGTTGCAGTAGCATCTGTTCTCCTGTTATCTATTGTTTCTCTCCTCCTCTCGCCACTCTATCCTCAGACCTGTACCTTTTAGCACCTTCATAGCTCTTCATTACAGCGTTTAACATATCTTTGTCTGATTCTGCTAGCGTTCCACTCTCTTTTTCTCTCTCTCTTCACAACACACTCGGGCAACTCTGCAGTCCACGGCTACCACCCCAGCCATACAGACTAGGAAGAAATCAGTACTGTAAAACTAAACCAAGGATATACCCTTAGAGCCTGAAGAGCAGGGTCAGTCCACCCAGGCATTCTACATGTATGTGTTATGATAGTGAAGCTTTAACATTAGCTGTGTTACTTAGTAGTTCTCAGTGCACCAACAACACTGACTGTTTGAGCCTTGTGTCCCCCGCCCCCCAGCTTGTGTAGTAATCCTAACTGTCCACTAGACAGCATACAGTTATTTCAGATCCTTCCTATTCTCTGTGATTAAAACTTAACCCTCAAGGAGCCCTTTTTCAGTGCTGTTTGCCTTAGTTTTGTATCACTTGAGCCCCACCTGTTTATTTGCATCTCTATACATTCCTACAGTCATTGCTAATGTATCTCCAATACTCTAATCTGTGCATAAACTGGCTACTAATAAGCAAGTCAATGTGAAGAGACACTCCCAACCTTAATAAACTTTGCTGTCTCTTCCCTCCTTTAAAAGTAGAGTTTGAATTACTACTCACCCCCTCTGAAGCCTTCACTCGGTTTTCCACTGCTTCCCTTTCTGGTTTAGCTGGTTTCTTTGCATTGCACCTGGTTCATACCCTTTTTGCTAGCCCCTCACTCCCAATACTAAGTCTATATTAGATTCCTGCTGTTTATGGAGCCATCTTTAACTTACTAGTCTCCCATCAGGACACAAGGGGTTTAAGCCCCACTCCATTCACCAGTGCTATGCATGGGCTCACTTCGCACCCCACCCTGCCTCCTAATTCTACCCACCACCACAACATCTACATTTATTCTAGGCACTAACCCCTCCCAAAAACCAGCAACCAATCTCCTCTGCCACCCACAGTACCCCACCCACTTCCAATCTAACCGCTCATCTGACAGTCATGCTACTACCTAACTTGCTTACACTCATTACCTCCACTCTTCTTGTACACCTTGCATCCTACCAGAACCCCATAATGGGCAAATCCCACCACTGTCACTGCACCCTTACTCTCACTTCTATCCATCACCCACATACTAATTACACTTGTCATACCATCACAATATCAGTATGGAGAACATCGATGTCTGTGCTGTAACTGAAACCTGGTTCAAGGCTCCTGAGAGCACCCCGGCACTATTAGGTTTTACCTCATATCATGCCCGCCCCAAAACCCAGACCACACCACAAAAGGAGGGGGTGTATCCATATTCATAAAGGATACCCACACCTCCAGGTTGGTGGCAACGCATGAAGCTTCGGAAACCATCCAGGTGCAGCTAACCATAGGCAAAACTGCTCTACAAATTGTAGCATGCTACAGGCCACCCTCTCAAACTCATGAACCCCACACAGCCTTCCTGAAGACACTGGAGGGTATAAATGCATCTCCAAACACCATCATATTGGGTGACTTCAACTACCGAATATAGACTGGGAACATTACTCAAGCCCTAACTTTCTAGCCCAACGGTTCCTGGAGTTCATAAATTGAATGCCATGGAACAGCTAGTCACTGTTCCCACGAGAGGAGAAAATATACTAGATCTCATTATCACACACATGGGGACAAAATGCTCCACACCGATAGTATATCCCTCATTGGTGAGATCTGATCATAAACTAATCTCAGTGGAAATCCACATCCCGCTCCCCCCCCAAACAAAAGACCACAGTGAAGAACTTCTAAAGCAAACTTCACACTACTCAAGACTGGTGTGGTATCCTTCAAGGCCCCTGAGCCAGTGGAAACCACAACCCAAGCTGCAGAAGCCCTTACAAATGCCTTCTATGAACACCTCCAGGACTGCATGGATCAGGCAATCCCAAATAAAACCAAGACTCTTTCCACAAAGGGCAAACGTCCAGTCTGGTGAACCCCAGCCATTAACAAACTTTACAATAAGAGGAGAAGGCTATTACATGATAGAAAAAAATCCATAAAAGGGAAGTCACCCCTGATCATTATTAGTAAAAAAATACGAGCACTCATAAAATCAACTAAGGCCAATTTTGAAAGAAAAATTGCCATGGATTCAAAGGACAATCATAAGACCTTTTTCAGCTATGTTAGGAACCTGGGTGGAAACTCCCAGATATGCTCAGAATTAGTCCAAAATGATACAAAAATCACTGAACCCACAGACATTGCCAACATACTGGCAGACAGGTTCAGTGCAAACTTCACCCCTCTCCCCTAAAGGAGAGATAACTATCCCAGCGGAGTGTAGCCTCCCAGACATCTCAAATGCGCAGGTGAAAGCTGCTCTCTAAAGCTAAAACACAGCATCAATGGGACCGGATGGTGTCCCCGGCTGTGTGCTACACGAGCTAAATGAGGAATTAAACCCGCACATAAGGCAGCTGTTTAATCTCAGCCTTACCACAGGATACGTGCCCAAGGAGTGGCGACGGCAACTGTGGTCCCACTCCACAAAGGCGGTGCCTCTACGGACCCTGGTAATTACCGCCCCATAAGCTTAACAAGTCTAGTCTGCAAAGCTATGGAGAGGATCATAATGGAGCTCATAAACAAAGATATAGGGACTTGCAGACATTGGACCCGACCCAGTTTGGCTCAAGGGCAGATCATGCCTTTTGAACTTGGTCGACTTCTTCAAACAGTCACCAAGGCCATTGATGAGGAAATGCAGTCCATACAGCCAACCTTGACCTTGCAAAGTTTTTGACACAATACCCCACTGGGTATTGTAGAAAAACTTACCAGCTTAAATGTAAACCCATGTGTCACAAGATGGGTTGCAAACTGGCTTAAGGACAGAACCCACAGGGTTAGAGTTGCTGGCGCTATGTCAGACTCCAAGCCGGTCACAAGTGGTGTCCCACAGGGCTCGGTCCTTGGCCCCCTATTGTTCGGCATCTACTTCTCAGAAGTACAGGCCAACATGGGAGGACTTTGTGTGACCAAGTTTGCAGACGACTGCAAACTGGGCGCCATAGTGGAAAGTGCATCGGACACGGATATCCTTCAGAAGGGACTCACGGAAACAGATAGCTGGTGTTAGAGCCATGGCCTGAAGTTAAACGCCAAAAAATGTACAGTCATACCCTTCGGGAAAAACAAGGTAACCCCAAGCTACCATATAGGTGGCAATCCACTAAGGACAGAAGAGGTTATCAGGGTCCTGGGGACCCAGGTTGACAGTGGCCTTTCTTTTGACACTCACGTTGCTAAAGTGGTTAGAAAGACCTTCTACATTGCCCACCTGATCATGAAAGGATTCACATCCAGATCTAGTGAGGTCATTGTTCCCCTGTGCTCTTCACTTATCAGACCAATGATCGAGTACAATGCCCCATTCGGGATGTATCTCACCCGACATCTGCAGCAATTGGAGAGACCCCAAAAGTTCCTCACCAAAAGGATAAAGGGACTCCAAAATCTGTCATATGCTGACAGATTGAAGAAACTCCAGCTCTATTCAGTCGCATACCGTCTGCTCAGAGGTGACATGTGCCTGACATACAAGGCCATGTCCAACCCAGAATAAAATGGACATGCTCCACCTCAAAAAATCCAAATCCACCAAAACCACTAGAGCAAGCGACTTAAACCTTAGCACGGATATAAATAGGACGTGCTGGAGGGATAGATTTATCACTCAGAGACTCCCTATGCTGTGGAATAAAATCCCGGTTCATGTGAGGCAGAGCACCTCGCTGGCTCTGTTCAAGAGAAATCTTGACCTGTGGATGGGAGATCGAGGTTTACCCCTGAATCATCTCTGTGTCACTGCTGGACAGAGGCACAACAAACTAATGGGCACAGTATTTTTTCATATAAGGGGTGGCGCCACAAAACTTTGGGCTAGGCTTATAAATGCCTTAGGGCAGATAGCCTAGTATAAACCTATGAACCTATGAACAATCTCTATCCCAATACATACATCATACTACCGGTATCAGTTACATTCAAACAAAAAATATCCCTAAAATATGACAGGTTAATTACCAGATTTATAAAACTTATGTTTACTGCCCTTTCCAAATTAGCCCTCAGTGGTGACATCCACCCTAACCCAGGTCCTACCACTACCAGCTCCTCACCTAAAAATCTGCCTAATAGCTGCTGCTTCTCACAACTAACATCCAACAGAAAGCCGTTTGACCTCCTGTCCATGTGTCTAAATATCAGACGTATAACTAATAAAACCTATGACCTAAATGCCAACATAGCCTTATACTCCTGCTATTCTCATCTTGACTGTAACCTGGCTTAAACCTCACATCAAAAGTGAGGATATACCCCCAACAGGTTATAACATTCTTCAAGAAGAAATACAGTCTAAAAAAGGGGGTGATGTGGCTCTAATGTTTAAACACCACCTCAACATCCAGATCCTAAACACATCTGCCCCCCACATTGGAAATGAAGAAATCCTACATGCCAACCACAAACTAAACCCAAATAAAACAAACAACATCATAGGATGCTACTTCCCACCTGGCCAAAACATCCCACGCCTGGAAAACCTTCTGAACTGGGCTAACCATTCCCTACCCCAGGAAACTGTAATCCTAGGTGATTTTAATATCAAATAGCTATCTTGTAGTGACAATCATCCAGCCCAGCAACTAAACCTTCATGGTTTCTCTCAACTAATACAGTCACCTACCTGGATAAATAAAAACTCTAGCAAACATACTACTCTCGACTGAATATTAGTCAATAAATACCCTCACTCATACTTAGCTGACTGTTTACCAGACGGCCTCAGTGACCACACTCCCAGCATTCCTTCTGAGACACCACTTGAAGTGTGCCAAAGCCATTATCTATAGGCAAATCTAAAATAGGGTAAACTTTAACCCTCTCCTTTATCTCATCCCTTCAAAAATAAGATTGGACACCACTAAAATACCTCAATCTGGATGAAGCCATCCACTTCTTCTACAGTACCTTCCTAAACATCCTAAACACACATGCACTGATAAGAAATACCAAAATCAAAACACAGCACTTCCCTTGGCTACAAAAAAGCACCAAGGCACTATTGAAATCAGAGATAAGGCCTGGGACCACTGGTGCTCAACAAAAAACACCTCATCTACAGTCATTCCTAGAGTTTTGCAACAAGGTCAAAAAGCAAACAGAAGATAAAACCCAGTATTATCAGTCTGCCCTAAATTCCTCCCATCACAACCCTAAGCAGTTCTGGTCCACAATAAACTCCATTCTCCACCCAGGTAAAGTAGGCACACTCCCCCACCTACCACTCCCCCTTCCTCAAGCAGTATTTCTGACTCATTCAATAAACACTTTACTGAAACCATTCTGTCTTTGACTAAACAATACAACCTTCTGCGCACCCTCCCTACATCAAAACCAAACACTCTGCCCACAGTCCTTTCTTTGTCATCAGTGCCTACCTCCTATATAAAAAAAAACTTCTATTGAAACTTAAGCCTACAAAACTTGCAGCTGACAATCTCCCCTCTGAATACCTAAAAAGAGCAGCAGAAGCCCTAGCTTATCCAGTCTCTATCTTAACTAATCGGTCCTTATCAGAAAGTTATGTCCCCACACTGTGGAAAATATCCCACATCATCCCCCTTCATAAAGGTGGCTCCTACACTGAACTTTCCAATTACCGCCCCATAGCCATCTTTTCTCCACTTTCCAAGATACTTGAGAAATGCATCCATTCCAAGTCTTAAACTACCTCTTAGCTAAGAACCTCCTCTTCAGCACCCAATATGGCTTCAGGACTTACCACAGCACTACTACCGCCTTGCTCTCTTTCACTAATGCTATCCTTCATCATAAAAATAATGGCCTGTTCTCCTCTGCTATATTTTTGGATCTATCCAAGGCTTTTGACATGGTCTCACACAAAACTACTAATCTCTGTTCTCATTAACCTATCCTTTTCCAAGTCAGCTACTGACGGGTTTCACAAGCTATTTAACTGGCCACCAGTATTCAGTTGTCTGGCATAATGACCCATCTCCTCAACTTCCTGTAACACTCGTTCCCCAAAGCTTCATCCTTAGTCCCATACTATTCTCACTCTTCACCAGTGATCTATTCACAGCCACCAAGCATGCTTCTCTTATACAGTATGCAGATGACTCCACCCTCATCTGCTCAGCCCCAACTATACCTGAACCTCCCAAGATCACACAGGAAGCCTTTTCATCTGTAGAAAACTAATGCCCAGTTATTACTCAACCAGAGCAAGACTAAACTCCTCATCTTCCAACCCACTAAATCTAACCCAATTATCCCCCATTTTAATATTCTAGCCAAAGATAATACCGTCATCTCCTCTACAGTTCACACCAAACTACTTTGTGTTGAGCTTGATAATCTCAGATTTGACACTCACATTCTCTTACCATAAAAAAAGTTCACAAAAAACTAGGTGCGTTGTGCAAAAACAAACAATTCCTCACCAAGACAGCCAGAATTTCTGCTGCCAATTCCCACCTAATCTCTACTTTACTCTACGCTTCTCCTATACTTACCTACCTTAGACAAACCGACCTAAACAAGCTCAAGGCTTGTTACAATAAAATTGCTAAGTTTGCCACTGGTGCATCTTATAGCAGCCACCACTGTATATCACTTAGAGAACTTGACTGGCTTGAACTCCCTCAATTTCTTCACCTGAATCAACTCTCCCTTGCCCACAAGTTAGTAAACCATCCTCAAGGTCCCATCTCTTCAAAACCTTCTCCAGCCCTACTGTTCCACTAGACCTCTACGTTCCAGCAGCAAAAATCGACTTCTAGTGACCAAACCCAAGAACTCAGCAGAAGAAGCACTATTTTCCTGCGTCATATCCAGATTATGGAACAATCTCCCCTCACCCCCCATAACCACACTACCTTTTTGCAATCACGTCAAGACTGCACTAAAAACTTAAAAAGGTCTATGGTTATGCCCATGCACCAATTCCAACTAGTAACCCTCCTTTTAACCTCCCCCTCCTCTCCCCTCCCTCTAGCCACCCTGCCTCACACTGTCCGATTATTGCATTCCTTCCTCTGCAGGCTCTGGCTCACCCTCTACCCTCCTCACTCACTCTCTCAGACCTGTTATAACATGCTTAACTACCTCACTTCATCTAAACTCCAAATACATATCCAACTGACTTGAGGTGACTAGTTGTTCCATGGCATTTGGTTTATGAATTCTTAGGAACTTTTGGGCTAGGGTGTTTGGGCTTGGTAGTGTTCCCAGTCTTATATAGGGTAATTGAAGTCACCTAGTATGATGGTGTTTGGTGATACATTTATCCCCCAGGCAGACAGACACTGATCCCTTTGAAATCTGCCTGCTACATAATCATCAGAGCCCTCAATGTCTCTTTTCATGGGTGTTTGGCCTGGCTGGGGGTGACTTTGACACTTGACTCTGAGAGGTCTATGTGTTGCAGGTGTTGTGTTCTGAGGTGGTGGTTGCTTGGGTGTCTGCTGGTGGCCTCTGCTGTTTTGCAGATTTTTGATTTGACTTACACCTAGCTTCCTATCACTACCGCGTATACTACCTATTCAGTCTCCTCTCTTACTCCTCTATCTTCCCCTTCCATCCCATTAGTCCTTCTAGCTTGTTCCACCTTTATGTGGAGCTTCTGTTTTATATCTGCTTGTGTTTAGTGCAATATTTGTTTATAAGATTTAGGTAGATGAGTTTAGAACAGTATCTTTTTGAGCTTAGAACTATCTGTATATACATCCTACCTTTATTCCTAGCCTTTAGCTAAATATTGGCATATCTGTTGATTACTATGTTTCATATTGTATGCACAGCTGTTTGCTGCAGTATATATTATTTGCTATTGTATGTATATTCAATTGTTCTTCATGTACTCTGCTGCTCATTTATAGTTCTGTGAAGCTTTTCTCCCCGGGCCTCCACTGAAAAAGAACCAGTGTCCAGTTGGAATTTCCCGGTAAATAAATGAATAAATAAAACTGAAGAATCGTCTTGTTTCCGACACGAGTGATATACACAGGGGACCCTGATGATGCCAAAGCTGATACTTAAAAAGGTGATAAAGTCCTGTGCTGTCTTGTAGACATGAATAGAATGCAGGAATTGATAAATACAAGTACTATTTAGGTAAATATTATTACAGCAATGTTATGTTTTAATTTTCTCAGAAATTCAAACCTATAAAGGAATAACAAACATTAATGGAGAAAAGTCAATGTACATAAGGCATTTGAGCAACTTGTGGACTACATTTATGAAATTTTCAACTAGTGCTACCTTATAACTTGCTGAAATTATTTTTATTTTTCTACCTTTTTCTCGCCTACAGAAAAAGTAACTAGCTGGGCTGCTGTTTGAACAGGATGATTTTTTTTCGCCATTACACAACAGCCTTGGTTATGAATAACAGAACTGCCCGTGTGAGATTGTGTGGCGGAAACTAGATTAGTGCCCTAGCCTAAAGACTCCAACATGCCACACGGGATCACATACCTCATATAATTTCAGTAATGTGTGTTTCATTCAAGTGACTGTCACAGAGTACCTGCTGTAGAGGTCTAGCTAGTATGCAAAAGATCTGGATAGGTTTATGATATGCAGAGTGAAAGGAAACAATATGTTGATTGTCACAAGAAGTGCGAGTAGGGGGATTGGAATGTCTGCTGCTGACAGATATATTAGGCGTGGGAGTATACTTCTTAACTTCCTAATACAAAAATCTTCACAAAGCCAAAAATAATGGGGGAGACTACTCTCCAAAAATAGGGACAAATTTTAAATATCACTCTCATACACTTACAAAGTTGCTAGAATAAAAGGTACTGCATTATCATGCATTTTTCCAAAGGATATGAAGTCTGAAACTCGAATGCCTGTCATTAATCAGTGCATTAAATTGTCACTGATTTGCTACAAAAATCCAGAAAGCCAACATTTTACAAGGAACAAACCAAAAATATGGGGCAAAAATCAGGACATTCTGAAAAATCTGGACAGTTGAGAGGTATGATGGGGGGGGGGTCATTCTGATCCATGATTTTGTCCTGGATTTAAATGGCCTGGCTACCAATCACTGAGAAACCAGAAAGGAAGAGGACCATGTGGACTGATCAATGCATGACTGGGAGAAATGCGAGTCATTATCAAGTGTCTAGTAGTGAAAGGAGGAATGGATGAAGAAAGCCTGAGACAGCAATTGCTGTCCAGTTGAAACAGCTAGATCTGGGGCTTGAATCACTTTGCTACCAGAGTGATGACTAATGTCATCAAATGGTCACTGTCCAAATGGGTGATGGTGGCTCTGGACTTGGCTGACTAATAGGAGGGGAATAGGATGCAGAAAGAGGACATCAAGCACTTTTGGTGGAAGAGGTAAGAAACTTCTAAAAGGAGTATGGAGTGACATGGGACTCCCCATCACAACTGGGTATCCTCAGAGGATTTATAGTGCTATAGCCTAACAGACTAGGAAGACAGTCTCATTGTGATAACTGTCACGTGTCAAGCACAGGGAATTAGATGCTTCCAGTAAAGATGTTAATAGAAAAATTGGGCTGGTAGCACCTTTTCATCAGAAGCCCGGGTAAAATAGATCTACAACTGAATCATGACAAATACATATACAGTTAGAGGAATAATAGCATAAACAATGGATATAAAAACAGATGATAATAGCTCATATATGTAACATAAAAAAGAATTTTAATATATTTTAGTTAGTTATATACATTATTCATTCTACAATATATAATATAAAACAGAATTTTAAATAGATATTACTTACATAGTTACAATAGCCATTATTTATACTACTGCAGTTGGCCTTTGGGATGGTAGGTTAGTATAAGGCTGAACAGGCTATGGTAGAGAAAACGTGCACTAAAAGAAGTTAGCTTGTATTCAAGTTACTCATATGGAGTAAAAACAGGAAAAGAAACTCAGCTGCAGCTAGATGAATAGTAAAGACCGGTGTGCTAACATGTTTACAAGATTGTATTTGGTACCAATGAGAGCCTTTGTAAATGGCAATGAGGATAAATGCACTTTTAAACGGTCAGTTGAACACCTTCTGATGTGAGGAGTAAAGCCAGTTTGCCATTAGGAATTTTTTTAAATATTATAGTGTTTGACTGTGAGTGTATTTCTATTGAACAGATTAGCTACAGATGCAAAATACACAGAATTTCCATGATGGTTGTCCCATTCTTCTATAAACAATTATCAAAAATTTACAATGAACTCTTGGGGGATAGTAACCTTTCCTTCATCATGCCATACCACTGTTACAGAGGTATACAGTCAGAAGCCTTCCAACATACTAGCATTCCAACATCCATGTTATCAACTCTCAGTTTATATGACTCAAGATTACAGGTCTCTTAAATGTATCAATATTCATACAGTATTTTACTGTCATCTCTGTTCTCATGTTAAGGACTGTTTTTCTAGTTTTCAAACAGTAATAAAGAATGTGTCAAGAAAACAAGAAAATATGAACAAATATATCCCAGTTCAGATGTATTCTTTAAAAAAAAAGCACATTGGAGGCTTCACACAAGATTTATATAATTGGTTAAACTGTGCACATCAGTGGAAATTTCTTCACTATAAACCTATAGATTACTGCTAGGGCTTTACTTGTCAAACATGTCTATGTTGACATGCTCGTGCCAATTTGTGCCATGCAGAGCAGGATTCAAGCTTCACATGACCACAGAAGGAGATATGCAAGAAAAAATAGTTAACCCTGAAGAAAGTAGTAAGAAGTTTTTTACTGTCATTTTGTTAAAGGCTTATAAAGAAGACCTAGTTTTAAAACCTGTCAGTAATTTAGGAAGGACATGATGGGGAATGGTATAGTTAATATTTTTCTCAGTAGGGGTACACCCAGGATATTGTGAGGTTACACCATACTCAGTAGGAGACAAGAAAAAGAATCACAAGAAAATGCATGGCTGCAAACAGTTTTGAGCACTTTGTTAATGGAAGGAGGCATGTTACAATAAATTACCTTTACTGTTTGAAGGAAAGAATGAAGAGACAATAGTTGTAGAAAACAGAAAGAGTAGGAGAAGGACAAGATTATTTTCTTGTGGTGCACTCAGCAATAGAAACCAGAGGGAAAAAAACAACATAGACAGTACTGGACAGCTACTAACAGAAAAAAGGAAACAACTTAAAAGAGGCAATTTAAAGTGCTGTCTATTTTATTTATTTTTGTCTGCATAAGGGTAGAGGATAGGGAAGTAGGAAAGAAAAGTGGAATGAAAACACATTTGTGTCTGGTGTTTAATTACTAAACATGTATTTTCTAGTTGGAGTGAATATGCAGAAGGAAAGCAAGCAACACAAAGTTGTGGAAGGAAAAAGTGCATAGTGTGTTGATAACCTAATAGCTATTTATGGAAACAGTAACCCTTCTTTCTGCTCTCACAAATACCATGTGACACGCTTGGTTCACTACAGGCAGGATTTTCATTCTCTCTTACAATTATGACATTTTTACATGTGGCTACATAATTTGCCTGTTTTGATATACTAGGTAAAGCCATTTCCAACGCTTCATTAATGCACCAGAAATAATTTGATATTCTTCTTAATAACTGCTGCATTAATAGAGAATTTTACTGCCATCTTTAATGAACTACTGATAGCCAGTACCTTCGGCTAATTGTTAAATCATTGGCAGGGCTCCCCTGTTATACTACTGAATTTTTTTTAACACTAGATATGCTGATGCCATCACTTGACTAATAAATAAACTGTTGATACATCACTAAGCCAGATTTTTACTTATTCGTTTGTATTTGTTTTTCATGGGAGAGCACTGCTCTCCATGGACCTTTTTTAGACTAAGCCTGTGACTGGTTAAGGGACTTGCTCAGAGTTGCATAGTTAGGCAATGGGGACTGAGGGACTCAAAACGTGCACCACAGGAAACAGCTTGTTATAGGTTTATAGGTTCACAGATTAGTACTTGGCTAACAGCCCTTGTCAGCCATTTTAAGCCTAGCCAATTAATCCATGTGAGAGTCAAACCCTGCACCTTGTATCTGTAAGGCAAATCTCTTAACCATTAAGCTAAGCTCCCTCTAAACAAAGGTTGCACACCCTGTACTAGAACCCAGGGCCAACTATACTCCAGCCCTACACTCAATACCCGCTGCCACAGGACTTGTGAGCTCCTTAACCCTCTAAGTCAACTGCCAAGACTATGATGCATCACTGGACTACAGGAAACACAGATCACACCTGTGACCCATTTAGTGCTACACAAACAAAGAATTAAACATTGTATGAGCAGCATTCAGTGCACAACTATCACTGGTGAACTAAGTGACAGCATTTCTCACTTATCCAACTACCAGCGTGAATAAAACATTTAGCAAATTTAGAAGAATACAGCTATGTTGTTGTAGGATGCGTATAGATAATAAGCCTATGTGCCAAGGTACTGCATGAACCAACTGACAGACAGATGAAGGCAGAGAGAAAAGAAAGATGAAACAAAGATAATACACATCATTCACTTCACGTCCATATTTTTCAAGATTAATTACAAGTCAGCAGTATTTGTTCTGGAGATCTACAAGAGAAAGAGAAAAAATATATGTCAGGGAAGAAGTCAGTATAAGTAGCATAGATGTTCTCAGGATATGTAAAAGAAGATAAGGAGACAGTGACAGGAAGACAACTACCAAAAAAAAACAAGCAAGAATTAGAATCAACTGCAAAGGTAGGAATATAGGAACATCTGCATTTATTTGTGGATAGGAAAAATACCAAACTACATGGGCTTGAAATGACTAAAGTATTCTAAAATGGATGTTTTGAATACAGATGCAATTCAAAATCTACCAAATTCGATGGGTGAAACTGGGCAGCAAGCTAGGAATTAAAAAAATACTACTGTACTTGAATGTTGGAAGTTACTATAGTTAAAGAAGTGCAAAATACATATTATTCCATCGTCTGACAATATGCAATGGAGTCACATTTATGACTAGCAGTCATATGGGAAATTTCACTTTAAAAACACTTTGAAAGTATATTTCATTTTTGCTTTTCAAGCAATGTGATTTCTATGCTTACACCAAACATTGAGAATTATTTATTTTTAATTTAATTCAGTAAAACAATGCTGTTATATGTTCAAAGATACAGAGATTGGGAAATTATCATCCTAATAATGCTTTTCCAAATTATATAATTATCAGTGTTTGAGTTGAAATATATATTACTGTTTGGCAAATGACATCCAAGGTTGAGATGAATACTTCTACAAATAAGAACTTGCAGAAATATTTATTAAAATCATTGTAATTTAGAATGCATGTCACGCAAGCCTGGAACAAACTCACAAAAGACATTTGTTCCATCATTCACCCATCTTAATTTAAAGAAAAACTCAAACTTCTTCTACTCAACTCTAAAATATGTCCTTGTCAAGCCCCTAGTTAAGCTCCCCACAACCCTACTATATACCTTTTAAGTCCCTCCACATACAGCTAAGTACTGCACTGTTGTGGATACTTTTTAAACTCTACAATCAATACTGTTGGACTTAACTTTTTTTGTAAATATGTAGATATATTTTTTTAATTTGTAAAAATATTGATATGTATATATCATGTGTTTGCATTTCTGCTTTGTCTCTCTAACGTTCTTGTATAACTGATTTTGACTCAGATGTTTGATTCTCTGTAAACTGTTTGTGTTTTTTGGGAGCTTTTCTCCCCGGGTCTCCACTGGAAATGAGCCACAAGCCCAGCTGGACTACCCTGGTTAACAAATGTCAATAAATAAATAAATAAATAAATAAATGTTACTGAATTGGCCAGAAATAAGAGAGACAGGACAAATAAGGGGAAAAAGTTGGCAGGTCCTTTTGGAAATAAGAACATTTTAGATTAAAGTTTCCATGTAAACAATCTGTGGGAGAAATCAGTCTTATTACCTATGAAGAATGTATCACAAGCTTTGAAATACTGTTATTCACTGCCCATTTACATTTCTCTCCAAGTTTGTAAATATTTTACTATAGAACAGTTTGACTTATTGAGCTACCAGAGATAAATACAATAGATAGAAACACTGAACTATGGCATGCTGAATTAATGAATATGTTATAACACTTTTATTGGCATGTTTAAGTATTAGTTTAGAATTGTCTGCATTCGTCCTAATGGGTAGAGTCTAAGCTGGTGGGCATGTAGTCAATTTAAGGGTGGGATGTTGCATATAGTATTAGATGGACTATTAAGTATATTTGTATCTTCCATAAAACCGTTCTAATACTTCTGTGCTTTATTTGCCTAAACTGTAACTAATTTGAGGTTTCATCACTGAAGCCCACCTCCTGGGGTTTCATGAAAGAATAAATACTACCATATCAATTACAGTGAAATATTTAAAAAAGAAACTAAAACTTCAGTTCTGGTAAATTGTGTATTAATAATTTAAATGTATCCAAGATTAACTAAACATGAATTGATGATGTCTTAACAAAGGAGGCAGGGATTGCAGTGAAAGATCTAAGCCTTTGATTATTTTAGTTGTGGTTGTATGATTTGTAGTACTATACGTGACTGCATATTACAATGGAATAAGCAATTGTGCACTGTATTCCCTGTGATACCGCTTGTTAGGTGTAACCAATTCAAAATGGTGCAAACACATACATTTGTATGTCTCAGGAAATCAGCTCCCCACTTTGAGACACTAACTCAGGATGATGGCTCAAGCTTAACTGAGGTTTCAGTGGTGCTAAATGTGTGAACTTCCTTGATTCATTATTAACAATGGGTGCAAACAGTTCTAATACTATAAGTTCCATTATCTATGTAACTCTGGTAAAACAACAACTTTCTATACTGGCTTATCCTCATTGCATAAGGAACATGATAGACTTCAAGTCTTATAATAATTATGTCATGTGGCTAACATTGTAGCTTTGTGGTCTCCTTTAGACCATGTTAAAGTAAATATCTATACCCAAAGTATTTAATTTTCCTCCTATTACAAGTGACATTCTACTGTGAAGCTATACTTGAAGATTGGATACCACTAATGGGTAATATATCTCTTTAGCATATTTTCTGTCAAGTTTAAAAACTATAAATTCTAGCAATATTAATGCAATATCTACTCTATGTATCTTATAAATGGTTGAATATCATCTACAAAGAGAGCTCAGTGTAAAGGTTGTATATAGCTTTCATCATACATCAGTATTTGTTCATCTTTCATGAAATGGCTGTGCTAACAGTTGCCAATTCAAAAGTAACAACACTGGTAGCTGACATCCTTGTTTTTTGTATTAGAAGAGAGATAAACATGTAGGAAATGCTTCTAATTCAAAAAGGCATTCCTTCCTAAATATATGACAAGTATAATATTTTATAAAAACGAACAATATATTTGAAATGTTTCACATCATTTTATAAATGGGTCAAATTAAGAGTGTCAAAAGCTTTTGCAACATCTGTCCCAAGCAGGAGAGCTGAGTTATCCTTAGGAAGTAAATGTGAGAGGAGAGCTGAGTAATCCTTAGACAATAAATGCAATATACTCAGCATTGGCTTACTGATGTTAAGTTCTGTAATCTTCCCCCTTTTTTTTTTGAAATCGCCCCTCTACATCAACCAAATCTGGTACAATTACTTTTATTTTAACTTACCGCTGCTTGCACAAACATCTTACAGTACTTATTAATATGCTAATACACAGAAGACAGATCAATCTTGTGGATGTTTATTTTTATTAATGTGCTAATACACAGGAGACAGATCACTCTTGTGGACATTTATTTTTATTAATGTGCTAATACACAGGAGACGGATCTCTCTTGTCGATGTTTATTTGGATCAGTGAGCAGACTGATGCCTGAAGATTTCCAAGACAGAGGATGTTTCAGTTAAGGTAGTACATAATCTAATTCTTCTTGCCTTTTGTTTAATGCTCCAAATTTTGAGATGGACAAACAAAAAACATGTGAAAGTACTGTAGTATACAATAACAGTACAGATCACTTTTTTGTGTAAAACTTTTATTTTAAGTTGTTTGCTGTTGAAGCCACAGCATGTATCCTTGTCATTTTTAGTAAGAGGACAGTCACTTTTTAGGTGTTTGTATTATACTTAATGATGTGAACTTACTTGAGGCTAAGGAGAATAGGCATTTAAAAATTATTTATTTATTTGCTTTTGTTGACCAGGAAAGTCCACTGGGCCAAAATAAGTCCATTTTCAGTGGAGGCCTGGGGAGAAAAGCTCCATAAACAAAACACAAGATGATAGACAAGGATTTAAAAAGAGTAGAAAACAAATTCACTTGGAACATATGGCTAAGAAGTTATGGAAAAATTTTGACTCGTGGCAAAGTAGATAGTAGAAAAGGAATTGAATGGACAAGACAGCTAAACTAGGTCATTATTCTTGTACAACTAGTTTTTACAAACTAGACAGATAAACTATGCAATTAACTTATACAATTATTCTTATACCAGGTGGAGATAACCTACACAAACAATCTTATACCATGTGAAGATAAATGAACTGGAGGGTATTTTCCATGGGTGACACTTAAGTTGGGAATATAATGATGAGTGTAGGGACTGAAGGAGTCAATCAGGTAATTGGGTTATAGAGGATTGGGGGATAGTGCATGGGCAAAGCCATTGAGTAGAAAGATAATAGTGTACAGACTTTTTGAATAAAGTGGCACTACTAATTGTCTGGAGAGCAGGTGAAAGTGCATTCCAGAGTTTGGCTACAGTAAAAGAGTAGAGATGTTAACCAGTGGGGAGTTTAGGTCTGTTTACTTGGATAAGAGAGAGTGATTTTTGAGATCTAAGATGCTTATTAGGTTGATACAGAGTCAAAAGGGAAGTAAGGCAGGGCATCCAAGAAGTTTATAGGTAATGTTGTATGCTGTAGATAGGTGTACATATTTAAGATGTTGTGGGAGTTCTAGCCAGTTCAGTGATTGTAATGAACAGCAATAATGGGATAAATATTTTGCATTAGTTACAAACTTAGCAATTGTATTATAGCAGGTGTCCATCTTAGTTTTTAAGAAGGACTGTACATTTTTTAGAAAGGGGGCACCATAGAGGAGAGAGAGTAGGAGAAATATTGAGGCAAGCATTTTTCTAGTGGAGTAGTTTAAAAAGTGTTTATGCCTGTAAAGGGTGCCAAATTTTTAATGAGTTTTTTATTTAATGTTAATGTGGATATGTTGGTGAAACGTTAAGTTATCATCTATGGTAACGCAAAATAGCCTGGTATGGGGGGCTACCTCTATGGCAGTTTTGTTAGAGGAATAAATGATAAATTCAGATTAAAAATGTTTTTTTAATGGCCAGTGATTCATTTGCATCTTGACCACATTTGTTTCATGAAACAACAATGGAATCTTCACAAAGAAGTATAGAAAGTTTCTTGGCTCAATGAAACAATAGCAGTTCTACAGATGTTTTGGATTGAGATGGTGAGCAGCCTAATCGGCATGATATTATGCTGAGTGCTTTAAACAAATGGGAAGAGGAAAGGAGGTTCTGCTAATCCATTTACCACAGTTGGTAGATGTTATGATGGATTAGGGCCATCGGAGGTACAGACATTGCTGGATAAAACGGAAACATTAATTTTTAAAGAGACCTCTCTATTCTACAATTTGCAAAGTCTTGAAAGCTATGTGGAACTTAATATAACACTGAGGGATTTATGTTCTATAAAGAAATCCCTGTACTCCCTTTGATTTATCTGAGCCAATGGAGAAATGGTTTCAAGCTCGCTAGGTTGCAACAGCTCATAAATGGACTTTAGAATGGGTGCGCATCCTAGTGGAGGGAGACATGCTTAAAATGGAGAAAGATAAGGAAGAGACCAAAATGCTGTATAGAGACATTTTTCTAAAAACAGATAATGTGTTGGAGCAGTGTTTGAGAGGTATAAATGACAAACTATCTACATATGAACGGGAACTAGTACAAAGAAAAACATCAAAACTGAGTAGATATTTAAAAGATTATGAACTTAATCAAGCATTTATTCCTTCATCCAATCAGTGGCCAAGACATCAGCATGTATGTTTTGAAGAGAAGAAGGAAGACATCAATTTACAGTGTATACTTCAGCAGAAGATGCAGGCTCTTCAACAGAATATGAAAGTGAGGGAGAGTATCCGCAACTTCCCAGAGTGGGTAATGAATAGTATTTACAACAAAATTTTCATGGCAGACAGGATACATAAGAAGAAGGGTAAAAAAGAACTTGGAATGGATATGAACAGCAGAAAGAGGCTTATACCCACCCGTGGTCCATAAAACAAGGTAAATGGGACTATTTTGTCATACAAACTGTGGTTACTGATGTAAATGACTATGTAGTCAACTTGCCGGGTTATGATTTAAATGTAGTGGATATTGCTGTGTTAAACAAAGGTTTAAAGTTTATACCTACAGCACTACCAAGACAGTATGAACTGAAAGGTGAAATTTTTAGATCTGTATGTAAATTACATCTATTAGAATGTTATAAAAGTTTTGAGTATAATGATTGTGATGTGCCGGACTCTAGTGAGGGTAGTTTTCAATCTTGTACCTCATAAATAATTCCAAAGGTATACTATAAACTTGACGCTGAAGATGTTAAGTTACAAAAGTAATTTTATTCCGCCCTTTAAAAATGGTACTATTCAACAATTTTCATCAATGCTGAATTACAGTGTAGAGAAAGAATACCATATGTTTAACAGAAATAGAAAATATATGAAATACAATCCAAATAATGAAGAATGGTCAAGTTTAAATAAAATGAACAGTAGAAAAGATCTGGTATTCAAGCCACCAGACAAGGGGGGAAATTAGTGATTATGAATTGTAACCAATATCTTAAGATGCGTTATGCACATTTAAATGACTGAAAAATTTATGTTAAAATAGAAGTGGAAGATTATAATAAGGCTATTGTGGATTATAAGGACCTTATAAATAAAGGTTTGAGGTTGAAAAATTTTAACTATAAAGATGTAGAATACAAATTTAATACAAAGACATGGTTTATGGCCTATTTTTATTCTGTACTTAAAATACACAAAAATTTGTATGACCCATAGTATCTGCTTGCAACTACTTTACACATAATATTTCCTGTTTTCTGCATCAGTATTTGTATAGGGAGGTAGTGAAGCTACCTTCTTATGTTAGGGATGTATTTGATTTTATTGGTAAAATCAATGATATACAATGGATGGAAGATATGTATTTTGTGGTAATAGATGTTGTGAGTCTGTATACCAATATTCAGAAAAAAATTAGGTTGGAAGCTGTGTTACATTTTTTGGGAGATAGACCAGATACTTATTACATTACAGATTTGGTCCTATTTTGTTTGACCAATAAAATGTTTGAATTCAATGGGGAATTATATAAACAAGTGCAAGGGACAGCCATGGGGGCAGCCTTTGTCCGTACGTATGCAAACTTGTTTATGTGCCTCTTTGAAAGTTTGTATATATACAAGAATGTTGTTGCATCTTTCGGCTTTTCTTAGGGGTCGCCACAGCGGAACTCCGGTCCACTAATGATTGGCAGTAGATTTTTACGTGACGAGTTGCCAGCTCTGATGCACAACCTTCAACAAAGGTACGCCCATTCACGCATGTCTCCACACAGAAGACGCTGTAGCTGAGAATCGAAAAGGACAACATCTTACTGTGAGGCAACAACGCTACCGCAGCACCACCACTACAGTAAGAATGATTTAAAAAAAATGTTATGCAAGGGAGGTTTTGAATATGTACTTGATTTTATTGAAAAAATAAGTAACAACAGTTTGGGGATAAGTTTTGATGGTATGCAGAAAGGAAACAAAGTGAATTATTTAGATGTAACCCTGGAAGGTATGTGTAATGGTGTAATAAAAACAAGAATTTATAGAAAATTTTCAAATCAAGATCACATGTTATATTGGGAAATTTGCCAGCTGCCTCTTACTATGAAATAGATACCTTATGCAGAATTTTTGAGAGTATCCAGGCTTTGTAAAGATGGGATTGAAAAGCATAAGGAGATAGAGTGAACCATTAAAATGTTTGAAGACAGGGCATATGAAAGACAAGCTATTTTGGAAAGGGTGAGGAAAGTCAGTACTCCTAATCAAAATAAGGAAGTACCCCCAAGGAAAATAGAAAAAGAAAAGGTGAAGTAATAATATACAGGCATCAATTTATTTTGTTACCAAATACACCTTATTTTCTGAGAAGCTTGTTAATATAATTAAATACTTTTGGGATATTTTTAAAAGCGATAACACCCTGGATTTTTTGAATACTAAAAGTTGGTTATTTCCTATAGTAGGGGTAAGAGTATTAAAGATTTTTTAATTCATGGAAAGTTTTGTATTGCCTGAGACTACAAGAGATGTTATAGTGGGAGAAAAGGTCACATACCCTTGTGGTAGATGTACAGGGTGTAATTTTGTAGTAAAGAGTTTTGATTATATTAATGAAATCAAGTTTCAGGAAGAGGGGTTATATAGCTATGAGATGGAAGGGGCCATACATGGACTAAAATGCCCATGTAGAAAATTTTTACAAAGGGGAAACAAGGAGAAGTTTCTCAGTTAGGTTCAAAGAACATGTTAGGGATATAAGAAAGGGTAGTGAGTATAATCCAGTTGCTTTACACTTTCAGCAATGTCATGGTAGTGACCCAAAAGGACTGCAAGCCACAGTTTTAAATCAGATTTATAAAGAGTATATGTCTTCACAGGAATTTAAAATAAATTGCATAGAAAGGAAACTATTTTAATTGACGTTCAATACACTTTTCCGTATGGGACTTAATAGGGAAGTTCATTGGAAGTGTTTCTTATGAAAGGGGTGGTATATGGAGTTTGTTTTAATAAGTGATTATTTAATGGTTTGATTATTTTAATTTAATGAAATATATAAAAGGTATATGCTTTCAATTGTGTGTATTAATCCGTAATCTCGTAAAGGCTTGTATAAGCCGAGGCACTAGGAGTTTTATTGGTTTTGTTTTTCAATAAATAAGTTTGCTTTTAGCACTGGCCATTGCTTGTGTACGTGGTGGTTTGGAATTATTAAAATGGTGGGGTTTTTTTGGATGTGAACAGCAGAAGTTTGGATTTATTAAGGGTAAAGTGATTGTTGGTCATTCAGATTTCGGTTGTGGAGAAAGCGTTTTAGGTCTTGGTCAGAAGTTTAATTTCTGAGGTGGCAGAGCAGATGACTGTAGAGTCATCTGCATATTGTATTACAGATCCATGAGTGACAGCAGAGTGAAAGTTATTAATGAAAATACTGAAAAGAAGAGGCCCCAAAGATGTACCCTTGGGGAACTCCAGTGAAAATAGTGAGAAAAGGTGAGAGGGAGTTTTGCCTTTTGGTAGACTGTTGTCTATTTGTAAGATAGTTGGTAAACCAGTCAAGGACAGGAGTGGACATGCCCAAGTGTGAGAGTTTTCAAATGAGGAGAGAATGGGAGATGGTATCAAAAGCCTTTGAGAGATCGAGGAAAAGTGCAGAGACAAGTTTGCCTTCATTACATTCATAGTTAACAGTGTTCAAAAATGATAGGAGAGCAGTTGTAGTGCTGTGTCCAGGCCAAAAAACAGGATGACTGGAAAGCAGTTGGTTTTGGAGTAGATAGTCCATAAGATGGGTTTGAATACTTTTTCCATTATTTTAGCAATGGGGGACAGTATGGCTATCGGGCAGAAATTAGAGATTTCGGTATTGTTGCTGCCTTTATGTAGAGGGAGGATATAGGCTTTTTTCCAGATGGAGGGTACACAGGATTCTCGAATGGATCTGTTTGAGAATACTAATGGGATAGCTGATAGATCTGGCTGAAATTTGTAGGTATTCAGGGGGTACATTGTCTGGGGTAGTCATACCAGGTTTGAGCTTTAGCAGAAGTTTAGTATACCATTCCTCTCAATTATGTGCAATATAGTATCCATTAATTCTATTGAATATTTTAAGAACCTGAAAATAATATGTGCAGAGAGTTCGTCTTTAGTAAGAAGTCCAACATCTAACAGACATAATTGCTCTCTGGAGTTGGGTAAGGTGCTTGGCTACTGCCTCCCATTCTGCAGGATGCTTAGCTGCAAGCAGTAGCCAACAGTGACACAATTCCAGTAAGTAATGCAGTGTGCATTACAACTGTTCAGGGGAAAACTTTGACACATTATTACTTTGGAATGCTTTATAATCTCAACTCACTTACTTGTTTAACAGGTGCAGAGTTATCACTTTACATGGCAGCACAACATGGCTGTCAGCAGCTTAGATAAAAAAAAAAAAAAAAAAATAGAAAAATTGCCTTAAAAGTTAATACTTTAAAATTAAAAAAATTCCCACACTTTGAAAAATGCAAAAGTTAAATATTATTTTAATTTAATAAGACTAACAAAATAATTATCCTACACTATAAACAAAAGGGTAAATACTAAACCTGAAAATGAGCATGTAAATTACCGATCAGCATACCATCTTACTTCCCTTTCCCATAGTACTGGCTAATCCATGGACTGCTACTATATAATGTCACAACTGAAATAAATCTGCTGTTTGGTTGTAATCATTTCACTATGTACTTCACTTTTAAATGTATATAAAAATACTGGCACCAGCAAAATGTGTGGGCCAATGTAATGGTACATAATACCCACACAGCAATGACCAGGTAAACATCAGTGCTGGTAAAATAGCACAATAATAATATATAAATAATCAAGCTTTTTTTTCTTAATGATAAAACTGAGTGAAGAAGCAGAGTTGTGGAATGGTAGTGCCAGGCAAGACCCTATAGAATGCCAGGAGACTAAAAATAAAACAAAAGAGTGTGTGTGTATGTGTGTGTGTGTGTGTGTGTGTGTGTGTGTGTGTGTGTGTGTCTATATATATATATATATATATATATGTACATCTCCAAGCACATGTGAATACATTCATGCTGAATGTATGTGCGTTTGCATGAAATGAGATGCAATAGATTCTAGTGGCCAGAGCTTCTTCCTCTTGATCACAAACATCATTGTTGTGTGCAAGACATATCCAAATTCCTCCCACTCCTGCATTCACATTGTCTCTATCAAATCAGATCAGTGCCTGTGTAACTGGGATAAGGTAAACAAGAGCAGTCACTCAGTTTTTTGCACAGACCTCCTTGCCCCACCCAAGAATAAATATTTTCTAACTGATTTCACCAATGTTTGACTCTGATCAAGTGACAGAAACTTTGTCTACAGCAAAGTATTTCTATTTCTGTCACACACAAGGTCCCTAAGAAAAACTAAAACCAAATAAATAATGGTGATAGATATAGAACAGCTTCTTTATTTACTGTTGCGCACTTCTCATTTCTCTCATATAGCAAACTTCATCATACAACAAACAATTAAAACCTTCCTTTTTATATACTTAAAATGGCACCATTTCCTTTTCAAACAGGAAGCGACATATTCAGTGCTTTTTTAAAAAACATATGACTCATATAAAAAATTCTTGCTAAAATACTAATACAATATCTAATCTAAGCCAACATGCTCCATGAATAATTATAATACAAACAATAAATCATATATATATATATATATATATATATATATATGCGCAAATATTCATAGAATAAATGAAAACTTACTACATCCATCATACTAGCAATACATTTTCTATGAGACCCAATAATTACTAAAATCGTGATTGCTATATACTCTTGAAAAGAGACAATATGAATATAAACATGCTAACTAATGCCTAAACTTAAAATACTATAAATAATTTTGTATTATTATTATTATTAATAATTCCTTACTTATTCACTTTCCTACTTTGTTTGCTTTTTTACTTACTACCTAGCCAATGTCTTTAATGTAAGTATACTATTAATAGTGCAGTAATCATTTAATCCTGGCCATACACACAAACGTAGTTGCAGTTGCCAAACCAATTCAGCCTTTTCCAGCTGAATAGTCCAAGGTCTGCCCCTATCCTGTTCTTTAATCTGCTGTATTACACAAAACTTAAACAGATCTTTAAATTCATGTGTGCGATTTGCTAATGCATTTGTTAAAATGCATTTTCTGATTCCATAAATATGCTCATATATTCTCTCAAACTTCTAGTTGTTTTTCCTATATACTATGCCGGACATAATTGGCATATGGCAATATAACCTACCACTTTTGCATTACAGTTAAATTTTCCAGTAATTCTATATTTTCTATTTCTGATCTCAACAGATTGACCTTGGGATATAAAACTGCAGTAGTTACATATTCCACAACTACTCATCCTCATGTGCAAATTATTAGTAGGTTTTTACAATGCTGTATTAAGTTCTTAAGGTTTTTGCCTCTTCTTGCCACCATTTTTAATCCTTCCCTTTTCTTTGATTTTTACATCATTAATGACTGCCCAATTCTTTATCATGATAGCTTTTACTTCATAAAAATGTGTACTAAATGTGGTTATAAATGTAACTGAGCAGTCACATATTGCACTTGTTTTGTCCTTATCTGATGGTTCTCTTCATGGTAACTGAGAATGGTGTTAAAATGTCCATTCTCACTTTTTGTTCGCACTTCATTATGTATATCTTCCAACATACTTGTTGGATACCCTCTCTCAATGAGCATCTTTTTAAGCAACCCACATTCCTTACCAAAATCAGCATCAAGAGTTACCATTCTTGTGGGCCGGACAAACTGTCCTTTTGCCACAGCCTTTTTATTTCCTATAGAATGTGAGCTGGTAAAATGCAAAAAAGAATTTGAATAAGTGGATTTTCTATGAATTTTTGCTTTGAATACTTTTCTCACCTTATCCTTACTTAAATTCACATCCAAAAAATTAATTTCTTGCTTACCAACATCATGAGTAAATTTTAAATAATCAGTGGTATTATTAATATAGGACAAAAAATTATCAAGCATCTCTTCTGTCCCATTCCATAATATAAAAATATCATTCCGGTATCGCAAATATAAACTGATATGCTCACTATAGTTGCTATTAAGCACAAACTTTTTCTCCCATACTACCATTACTAAATTTGCAAAGATGGTGCCACATGGGGAACCCATGGCAACTCCCACTTTTTGGAGGTAATATTCATCACCAAATTTAATATACTTGTTTTTCAAAACAATGTATGTGGTACACCTTGTTTGTAAAGGTATTCTTCCATAGCCTGAATACCCCTCTGATGGCGGATGATGGAAAAAAGATCTTTTATGTCCACAGTTAAAAATGATTTCTATTCTGAATATACAGTATTACTTATTAACTCCAAAAAATGCCATGAGTCCCTACAAATTTGTGCTTGTTGTTCTAAAAAATTATTTAGCTTATAATCCAAGAATATGGTACATTCATAAGTGACTGAGTTACGTCCATTAACAATAGGACGAAGGGAAGGATTATAAATGTCCTTATGTATTTTCGGTGCTCCAAAAATAGTAGAAATGGTAGGGGAAATCATGTTCAAATAATTGAATGTGTCAGTGTCAGTGTCTATCCTAACTTCCAAAAACCTATCATTGAGAATAGCATTGATTTTTCTACATGCTACATTTAGCTCATTTTTACTTACTTTTACTTAAGTATTGAGTCTTGCATTATAATCAAATACACCCATCACTACTAAACCCCATCCTTTATCCAGTTTCATTATTTTAATATTCTGTTGTTTTAGGAAGGACAGTATCTGCTCTTCTTCCTTAGTTAAATTATTTTTTTGTTTTTGTGCTGCCTATTCCTTTTAGTCCATACATTCTTAATGTCCAATTCACATATTTTTGTATATAGTGCCAAAACCAGATGTGGGGGGGGGTGTGAACTTGCTACTAATCCTTAGCACATCTTGCTGAAAGTTATTACCATCATTACCAAACAGTATTCTAAAATTCAATTTTCATAAAAACATTTTTAAATCAATTAAGACATCAGCCATCTCTGTTTTTGTGTTGAAAGCAAAGGTTAAACTTTTGCTCAACAAATTAACCATGGTCTCATCTATACTAGTATCAGAAAAATTATACACCTAGAAGTCTTGGGCCATATTAAATATTATATTAGACTTCTCATTAAAATATTGTTGCCTTGTACCTGTACATTTAATGCATCATTATTACAGCAAATAGTGTATATACCATCATCTTCTTTGTCAATGACTGAAATATCATTATTACTAATAATATTATGAAAAACATCAGTCATAGAATTATTCTCCAAAAAAATTGTCCACCATGGTGACATTACTTTCATTATGTTCAATATTCATGGTAACTGATTATAACCTCTGAAACTGGCTCGCCCCTAGTAACCACCACTGCCTCTTTCATTCCTTCTGGATGGTGTGTAAAAATTTTGGTTGTTCAACCAATTAGAGTTGTTATTATTGTTCCTGTTATGAATCCTTTCCGATCTTCTTAAAGGAGGATAATTTTGGTCATTAACAATCAAATTCTCCTCTTGCAAATCAAGTTGTGATTGAGTATTACTTTGAACTGATTGTCCTGCTTGCTATTCCTCATTATTAATGTCTGTGCCACTTACCGTAGGATAGCCAGCCCTTGGTGGTTTGGGGTAAGCTTGACTACTATTGTATTGCTTTTTACCACAATCTAATTTCTTCAATTTCCTTTGCTTTAATTAAATAGACATTTTTTGTTGTGTATATACGCTGATGTTCATATTTATATCTCTCATACTCATTATTTGTTTGCAATTCAAATTCAAGCTTGTTACATTCATCAAGCAGTGCATCAATTTCCCAAGGCCCCTAAGAAGCTAGTTTGTGATCAGTTAATGATTGATTGGGTGATACTATGGATAAACTGCTTTTAGAGAGAGACCGCTGCTCAACCCTCTAATAATAGCTATGTTCTTAGGGGATATTCTTCTGATGACTGAATGTGACAGAAGAAATGGTGTTTGACTACAGGCATGGATTCCATCTTGCTTCATAACATTCAAGCATACATGTGTCTTGAAGCTACCATGCTTTTGGAGATGTGGGAAGAAATCAATACACCTAGCAAAAACCCATGCAGTCATAGAAAGAATACACAAACTCCACAGAAAAGGCACTTCAGCCAATAATGACACTAGAGAACGAATCAACCAACCACTGTGAGGTAGTAATGCTAACTTTGTCCTACTGTGCCAATTACAACATACATAACCACCCATGTCCTCCGAAATTGGACTAGAGTAGCTTACCTGACCATGTGTACTCAGCTTGATGCTGAAAAGAACATTCGCTGATATCCCTGGCTCTGATGTGCAGAGATATGAATGCCGGACTGTCACCAAGATGATCCAAGTTAAACAAATGCCTTAGGGACTATAACAGCCAGGCATTACAAGAGGAGAATGAGTAACTTACTGTAGCTTGACCATCCTGAAAGGAGGGTAAATGGTGGCCATGTTTGGCCAAAACTGCTATTATGCAAGTGGATGCCTTCATAATAGCTACAGGATGTAAACTTGGCATTTCAAGCCAGTAATATCAGCTCTTGTGTGTGACTGTGTGAGAGAGAGAGAGAGACAGATAGCACAGACATTTGTGTTTAGGAGCAAACAAATACCAGGTAAAGTTATAGAATGCCTTGCCAAAAAAAAAAAAAATAATAATGGCTACTTATATGATAGCTCATAATTATGTGAAGGGTGATGGTCAGCAAGCAAGAGTAACAGAACACTCACTGGTGCTCCAGTTTTTTTCCTCTCTCTCAATGATATGCTGTAGATGAATTAGTGTTACTTAAAAGTACAGTTGTGTACACTTACCATAAATGTAGATGTTAGAGTGTATTCACTGTTGCAGTCATCACACTTGGGGTTATCTGCCTGCACATAGCCCTCAATCAGCCCGAAAACCAAAGACTTAATATTTTTGCATCGGTTGCTGTCGCTCCAGGACTGATGTCAACTTGTCAGGGGTATAAAAACAGGCTGCCAACACCATTACATCAGTTTTTCTTACCCCAAGTCTCAGGAGCACCCCCAAAAGGGAGCTAAGTTGTGGTGGAGGAAAACACCACCAGTAAAAAGTAAATACCAATACCCTTGAAAGTGAGGGAGTAAATGACACAGAGACATGAGAGAGAGAGAAACCAGGGGGTTGGAGGGAGGGAAACCAGGACTGCAACAGTGAATATATTCGGACATCTACATTTATGTTAAGTGTACACAACTGTACTATGTTCTTCATGTTTCACTGTTGCAGTTATCACACTTGGGTGGATTCCCAATGCTGAAAAATGGTGGAAGCAGTCAAGCAGAGTTAGGGCTGGCTAGAATGCCCTGCAGAACTGCTGTTGCAAAGCCTGCCCTGGATTTGGAGAAGATATGCAAAATGGTAGTGCTTGGTGAAAGTGTGTACTGAACTCCAGGTAGCAGCTTCCAGGATGTCCCTGGTAGGGACTCCCCTGAGAAATGCTGTAGAGGTAGATGTTGCCCTAGTGGAATGTGTTCTGACCCCCTGTGGGGTTGGTTTCCCATGGTGCTTGTAGCAGAAATGGATGCAGTGTGCTATCCATTTAGATATTGTTTTGTTTAGAGATGGCTTTGCCCTCTGCACCTGTTGCAAAGCTGACTAGTAACTGGTCTGATTTTCTGAAGGGCTTAGTCCTATCCAGGTAAAATCTGAGTTGTCTGTGCACGTCCAAGGAGTGCAGGATCCTTTCCCCTTTTTTTTTTTTTGAGGATTAGGGAAAAAGGTTGACAAATGTATGGATTAATTGAAAGCCACACTGGACACCACTTCAGGCATAAATTAAGGGTTTGTCCTGAGATAGTCCCTGTCAGCATGGAAAATAATGAAGGGTTCCACAGCCATAAGTGCTTGTAGTCCAGACACTCTTCTAGCTGAAGTGATGGCTAGAAGCAATGCTGTTTTCCAGGAGAGGAATTTTAAGTCTGCTGATGCTGCAGGCTCAAAGGGGGGAAGTGTGAGCTTTTCCAGTACAAAGTTAAGGTCCCAAGCTGGGGTGGGTGCTCTCCTTGGTGGCCTTAAGTTGTTTGCCCCTCTCAGGAACAGTTTGATAAGGGGATGCTTAAAGAGAGGTGGCTCAGTGTTGTAATGAGCCAAAACGGCTGAGGCATGTATCTTAATGGAAGAGTAGGACAGGCCTTTCTGGAGTAGATCTGCTAAATAATCCAGGATTAAAGGCAGGGAGGGCAGCGTTGTGTCCTCTCCTTTAGATAGACTCCAGGAGCAGTACCTTTTCCACTTATCTGCATAGGATTTCCTTGTACTGGGTCTTCTGGCTTCAAGAATGACGTCCAGCACCTGCTTACTTACAGCTGCTGGGGTAGGATTCAAGGGATAAACCAGGCTGCAAGATTTAGGTGTTGCAGTTGTGGATGCAAAATCTGCCCCTACTGCTGAAACAGCAGGTTAGGGTTCTGGTGGCACCATTATCAGGCTGTGCAGAAGTGGGTACCAGTGCTGGTATGGCCAGTCCGGGGCAATCAGAAATTGCCCTTGGTCTGTCCTGTCTTGTTTTGAGTAATACTCTTGAGAGAAGGAGCAGAGGTGGGAATGCATAAATTGAGAGATTTACCCACTGAAAGGATAGGGCATCCACTTTCCAAGCCTTGCTGTGAGGGTTCCTAATGCAGAATCTGCTGAGCTGGTGGTTGTAGTGGGGAGGCAAAAAGGTCCACCTCTGGGTTCCCCCATTTATGAATCAGAAGGTTGAAGGTGCTGGGCTCTGTCACTCGTGTGGATCTAGGAGATTTCTGCTTAAGTAGTCTGCCAGTGAATTTTGTTTGCCTGGCAGGAACTGAGCTTGCAGATGGACTTGCATGTCCAAGGCCATGTTCCACAGGGCCATGGCTAACCTGCAGAGTGGGTAGGAATGGGTTCCCCCTGCTTGTTGATGTACCACATAACTGTGGTGTTGTCTGTTTTTATTAGTTGTCCTGGAAAGAGTAGAGATCTGAAAGCTGTCAGGGCATTCTGCACAGCTAGCATCTCTTTTTGGTTGATGTCCAGATGCATTTGACTTGGGCTCTAGTGGCCCTGAATGCATCTGCAGTCCTTGTGTGCTCTCCAGGCATAATCTGATGCATCTGTGGTTAGGGTCTGGGCAGCATGGGGTTGAGTAAAAGGCAGTCCCTTGTTGTGGTTGCATGCTTCTGCCCACCAAAGGAACTCTATCCTTAGACAGGGTATGATAGGAATGACTGTTTCCAGGTCCTGAGAATGTTGGCACCAAAGACTTTTTAAGCACCACTGAAGTTTTCTCATATGCAGTCTTTCATATGGAATTAGCAGTATACATGAGGCCATGAACCCTAGGGCCTGCAGTATTTCCTTGCAGATAGCTGGGTTCTGGTGGCCATTTTTTTGAAGTAGGCTGTCAGATAGACTTGTTTTTCTGAATTGAGGAATGGGGTGTTAAAGCTTGCTCCCAGAAAAACAGTCTTTTGACTGGGTACTAGTTTTAATTTCTTTTCATTGATGGTGTACCCCAGAGCAGTGAGGAGGTTTTTCACAAATGTCAGGTGCTGTAACAGCAATTCCTGACTGTCCGCCTAAATCAGGCAGCAGTCCAAGTATGGGTAAATTTGGATATTTCTCTGCCTGCAGTATGCAATGGCTGGAGCCAGGCATTTTGTGAATACTCTGGGCGCAGTGGATAAGCCAAAGGGAAGTGGAGAGAACTGATTATGATCAGATCCGGCCATGAAACATAGATAATTCCTGCAGGATTCCCTTATATGGATGTGCAGATAGGCTTCTTTTAAGTCTAGGGTGACTAACCAGGCATCCTTGGCTACCATAGGTAGAAGCTGTTGCAGGGTAAAGCATCTTGAATCTTGGTACCACCGGGAAGGTGTTGAGAATTGAAATATCCAGGATTGGGCACCAAGAGCCCTTTTTTCTGGGAACCAGAAAAAGTCTGGAATAGAATCTTTGACCTATCTGTTCCACTGGAACCGGCTGAATAGCTCTGATGGACAGAAGGGATAGGACTTTTTTTTGCCTCTGCCCACTGGTTTGGAGGAAGGTCTGGGAACCCTTTTGGGGTTGGCAGTGAGTGGAAGTAAAATTTGTACCCCTGGGATACAATGTTGAGAACCCATCGGTCTTTTGTGATGGACATCCATTTTTTTGCATGAATGGCAAGTTTTCCTCATAGGGGCACAAGCAATTGGGCAGAGGTGGGTAGTGGGGTAGAGAAGTCATTGCGAGTTCTTTCCATAAGGAGGTGGTTTACCACTCCCTGCTTTGGGGGTGGGGGCACTCCATTGCTTAGATCTCTGCATACCCAGAGACTGTAGTCTGGGTGGTCGGTTTCCCCTGGGTCTAGTTTGAGATGGCCTGGAGGGGGCTGGAAAGGACCAGTGTTTGTTGGGGCAATGCCTACTGAATCTAGGAGGTTGCACTTGCAAGAATTCTTTAACAGTCTGCATAGACTTGGCTTTTTCTTCCATCTTTTTAAGAACCTCTTCTGCTTTGGTGCCAAACTGTCCTTGTTCAAAGGAGCATCTAGTAACTTTGATTTGACATGGTCTGGCAAGGTCTGCTCCTTAAGCCAAGCATGTCTTCTCAGTACAGAACCAGTGACTGCTGCCCTGCAAGATGCTTCTAGGGCATCAAAGTCATACTGCAAAGTATGCTTGCTGACTTGGCTAGCAGAGTGCATACGTTCCTGCAATTCTTTATTTTTTGTTTAATAAGTTCCATAATATGTTGCTGGTACTTCAGCATGTGAAAATGACAATTCAATGCCCTAATGGCAAGAGTTGTAGAGGTATACACCTTCTTACCCCATCTTGTCCAAAGCTCTGGAATCACTGTCCAAAAGGGTGGGATTCTTGGCTGTAGTTGCCTTGATGCCTTTAGGCCCCTGGGAAATGATCTCTGGGTCGGCAGTAGGATTCTTGAAAAGAAATTTGTGAGTGTCAGGTACTCTGTAGTACCTGTCTGGTTTCCTAGGCAGGAGTCAGACTGGATTCTATAAAAACAGCATCAATGACTTACAGGACTGGGGGTATTGCTAAAGGCCTGTGCTGAGGCAAATCTAGAAATTCTACGAGTCTCTTTTAGGACTGAGGATAGTCTTGGCATTCCCAGTGAAAATACTCTCTTAAAGAAAAATCCTCTGGAAGGGAGGCAGAGGGAATGGATTCCTCTGCATCTGAATCCTCATAAGCAGATAAGGGCATGTCTTCATAATCGGATACCTCAGAGTCATCGAACTCCTGATCTGTTGAAGCTGCAGAGGGGACTGGTCTCTTTCTCTTAGCAGGGGAAGGCTGACTTCCCCTAATCATCATAATAAGGTCTTCTGCCATTTTAAGCATTTGTCGTTGTGGCAAGGGAGCAGGTGCATGCGCTTTGATCATCTATTTTCTAGGTGCAGCACATACTCTTGGCCTTAGAAACTCGGCAGCTTAGATAAAAATGAAGTTGTCTGTTTGATTTGAACATCTGTAGTGCGAAGAACTGCCTCAGAAGCCAGTGCCTGCTCAGCGGCTCCGAACCGTTCCAAGGTAGAGACATCCGCAGGTTCCATAGTCAAAGGAGAGTCTCACGGCATACCGTACTCTGAATGGGTCTCGGTAGAAGCCTGAGAATCCAGTGAAGCGGGCATCAGGGGCTGCAAAAGTGCCTCACTGTGTACCGGCGAACCGGAGACTAGTTAAACGAAGCATTGTTGGCAGCTTTGGACCTCTGCGGTCTGTCTCTGTCTTTATCCTAACATTTTTTTGGAATGGCTAACTGAAGCCATTTTAGAATATGGAGATAGAGAGCGAGGTACGTAGTGGTCTGGGCCTAAACAGGTGAAGCAGTAAGAATGAAATTCTCTGTGTGGTATTTGCTTTCCACAGGCAAGACAATTGTTAACTTTTTCTGACATCGGTTAGAGCAAAATTATCCCCAACGGGGTACCTAGCTTTAGAAGACTTCAGGATTATTCAGTTCGTAAACAAAAACTCAGGTAGTGGCCAACTGGCACTTGCAAACTGCTTTGGTCTCCTTGGCAAGACTGATGTAATGGCATCAGCTGCCTGTTTTTATACCCCTGATGACCTGACGTCATTCCTGGAGAGACAGCAACCGCCACAGAAATACTAAGCCTCTGGTATTCAGGCCGACTGAGGGTTACCTGCAGGCAGATAACCCAAGTGTGATGACTGCAACAGTGAAACACGAAGAATATCTGCCAGAAGTATGTGTGGCCTGTATGAGTGAATCTGTGTACACTTCCTTTGGGGGGACGAGCTCCCATCCAGGATTAGTTTATTTGTCTTGAATAAGAATAGTTGTTGTCTCCCCCACAATCCTGACATGGATTTAATTGGGTAATTAGAGAAATGAAGATATTTCAGTTGTCTACATGAGAGGAGTTTTCACAATCCACAAAGTTGTCAAAGTGAAAGAAAGGGACAATTACTTTCCTTGAGTTTTGAGAGATTTCCATGCAGAGTGCACTAAAAAGTGTTCTGTAAGCAGACCAACGTACAAGTCAATCTACCAACAATCACATACTTTTGCTAAGAGGACACTGTCCCCCATATTCTCAAAACTGTACCAAAAACACCTTCCAGAATGAGGCACTACAACAGTACCTCATAATTCCCTTATGATATTCCTCTGTACATGTCCACGTCAATCAAATCACTATGGATAGAATCATCAAAGTGATATGTTCAGACAACTGAGTTTGTACAAACTATTCTGTTTTTTTTTTTTTTGGTCCCCCTTGAAACATATTACACCAGCCTGGCAGCTACTACCAATGTCCATGCAGAGTATTCCAGCTGAACTCTGCCCCCCCCCCCCTCCACTTCTCCACTATTGTATATCTAAGAACAACCCCTGAAGTTTTGTTTTTCTTTTACTTTCTCATGCGGTCCAGGATACTTCTATGTAGAGGTGGTCTTTTCCCAGTCAATTATGAAGCCAACATCCTTTGCGTGGTCTGTTGATATACCTTTTGACAGGATTTTGTTTTTATTGATTAATTTTTTGACTAATGTGATTTGATCCTCAAATATAATACATATTTTCCTTCATTTCTAGTACTATGTCAAATTTGATAATAAAATCATTTCATAAGTTTTCTGATGGTACAGAGCAACTAAAATATGCTCAACTCAAGCCACATCAAGGTCACTCCATCCTTAGAATGAGCAAACTACAGCTAACATGCTGATGATGATCAGTAATCAGAGTCCACTAAAAAAAAAAAACACAATGGAACTGTTTCACTGGCTTGTTCAGTGTATGTATATGTGCATATGTGTGTGTGTGTGTGTGTGTGTGTGTGTATATATATATATATATATATATATGTGTGTATATATATATATATATATATATATATATATATATATATACACATATACACACAATCAAATGCTTATGTTGACATGCATAAAGTTAAGTCAAATTGATCAACATTATGCATGTCAACACATTACTATGCACGCATTAAGAATTAATCTTGGTGCATGAAAACTTAAAAAAACATTTTTGCAAGGTGCAAGACCCCGTATTATTCCAACTTCAAGATCACACAATCTCCGGGGTAAAGGGTATATTCCCCTACACAGGGACTGTCGATCTTTCACTCCTGCCTACCATCTGTTTAGTCAACCAAATTATATCAATTAAACAGATGTCAACCAAAGTATCATTCGACAAAGTTAGAGGGATCCATATGTCTGTTTACATATACACACACATGCAAATATATAATGGTATGTGATAACCATACCTCTCAACTGTACAGATTTTCGCAGAATGTCATGATTTTTGCATCATACTTTTGGGCCGTTTTTCAAAAAATTGTGTTTTTCTGGAAAATTAGTAGCAAATCATTAAAGACTGACATTAGAAAATAATGACAGACATTTGAGTTTCAGACATCATACCCTTCAAAAAATTCATGCTAATTCAAAACCTGTTATTCTGTCAACTTACTAAGTTTCTAAGACCGATATTTAAAAATGTTTCCTATTTTTGGGCCTTTGTCCCACCTTTATGTATGGCTTTGTCCAGATTTCTCACTCTAAGAGGTTGAGAGGTATGGTGACAACTTACTGAATAGTGGTAAACTGAAAGACATAATACTGAATGAAAAATCCTGAAATGGCAAAATGTTGAAACCTTACAATGTTGAACTAAAAATACCTACTAATACCATACAGACACTGCATACATAGACTGCAGCAGTACACAGCCAGTCAACAAACACAATCACTCACTCCCCTGTTAGTGAATCTCAGGGAGCAGATATTTTGCTTTCAGCATTTTTACATTTCAACATTGTACATTCAGTATTATCACTTTGTGTATTGCTTTTCAGCTGACGTAGACCCATTTATAAATACATACATACACACAAACATGTAAGTATTACTTAGGTGTTTCATGAAGCCACCAAATCCGATTAGGGTTTAAATATTTGTCAGTAAGAATATTGGCTTTTCATTCCTTTTAATGTGCTAAATCTTGTGTAATTTGCTGTTGAGGAATATAAACAGATCATCCAAAGCATCTCTCTGAAACTCCTTTCCTTTCATTGACATAATTATGTGAAATATTTGGTGTGTTGCCTAAGAATGAATGCCTTGAAGGGTGGTCATTTAAATCACTGAAACCCTAAGACAGTTACTAAAATTACTATCCTAGAGTTATAAGTATTTCTCAGTAACATTTTTAGCAAACAAAAACACCACGACCACCCAAAGATCTTGTGGAATAAAATACAAATAAAGAAAACAAAAACTCAGCAAGACCACCACGGCTTCCAGTATGATAAAAGTTCCAGTTTAATAGATAGGACAAGCGCTTTCATGTAGACACACTATGCTTCATCAGATCCTTACACAACTCCTTAAAACACATTATATATAGCATCAGTATAGCATTTAATCATTTCATCAGAGGCTGACTAATTAAATAATCACAAAGTAATAAAACAATCAATTACTAGATAAAAACAGTCACTAAATAAAAACAAGCTACTTAAAGTGATGTGCATCCAATATTGGCTTGATGCAGATACTACTATTCAAGCCAGGGTAATACTGTTACTAAAATTACTATCCTAGAGTTATAAGTATTTCTCAGTAACATTTTTAGGATTATTAATTCCATCACCTCTGTAACACCATTACTGCCTCACCCAAACAAAGGTCATATTATTATTTGTCGTCTAATCTGCATGTTTCTGCACATCAGCAATAGTCTATGCACTTTCTCTGTCCAATCCACACAGAGGTCTCCATTCCTGCTTCCCTTCTATCTTTTTAGGTTTCATGCCAGATGCATTCTTTTGTCAGCACTCCAGCCCATTGTCCTGGACTCTAGAACAATATTACCAGAATACATTACATCCCACACATCTCTTTCCCATCACTGCAGCACTCCAGGCCTACCTAAAAGTAAATTCACTTCAGAAACATTTCCAACAGAAGGAAGAAACTGTTGCAGAAAAAGGTGAAGTCCCAAGACTGGAAAAACTCCATTATTAGCCTCAACAAAAAGTTGAGATCCCTCATCAACTCCTCTGAAGCCAACTATGAAGGCAGAATTGTGACAGACACTAAAAACAATCACAAAGCCTTCTATAGCTTTATCAAGAACCTCCACGGCAATAACCAGATTTGCTCTGAGATACTGCACAATGGTACCTCCTATACTCAGCCAACAGATATTACCAAAATACTGGCAGACAGATTCAGTGCCAACTTTACCCTCCCCCCCAAGGACCAATCACAATACCAAAAGAATGCCAGGCACCCAGCATTACTGCAGCACAGGTTAAAGCTGCATTGTCCAAGACCAAGAATACAGCTTCCATGGGACCTGATAATATCCCTGTCTGTGTTCTACATGAACTACAAAGTGAACTGGCACCATGTCTGTGTACCCTGTTCAGTCACAGCCTCACTTCAGGCTTTGTCCCTACGGAATGGTGCACTGCTACAGTCATCCCTCTCCTATAAAGGGGGAACGACTACAATCCTTGGGAATTATTGCCCAATTAGCTTGATGAGTCTAATATGTAAAGCTATGGAGCGCATCATCATGGACCTGATTAACAAAGATATAGGAACTCTCCAAACTCTGGACCCCAAATAGTTTGGCTTTGTGAAATGGAGATCATGCCTGCTCAATCTGGTTGACTTCTTTGAGTCAGTCACCAGGGCTGTGGATGAGGGTAAAGCAGTGCATACAGCCTACCTCAATCTGTCCAAGGCCTTTGATACCATTCCTCACTCAGGAATTATTGATAAACTCACCAAACTAGGCATCAACCCCTATATCACTAGATGGGTTGCAAATAGGCTCACAGATAGAACACACAATGTGAAAGTAGCGGACTCCAAGTCAGACTGCTAACCAGTCATGAGTGGAGTCCCACAGGGATCAGTCTTGGGTCATCTCCTGTTTGGTATCTACTTCTCAGAAGTCCAGGCCAACACAAACAGACTCTGGCAGACCAAGTTCACAGATGACTGCAAGCTGGGAACCATTATTAACTCCCCAAGTGATGCAGCCATCCTACAGAAAGGCCTCACTAAGACCAATAACTGGTGTCATAACCATGACCTTAAGCTTAACCCCAGAAATGTGTCAACACCCCTTTGATAAAAACTCAGTTCCCACTAATAACCACATCAATGGGAGGCCATTGAAAGCGTTATAAGAGATCTGGGGATGCAGGTTGAGAGCAACCTCTCCTTCAACCACCACATTGCCACTGTGGTCAGAAAGTCCTTCTCTGTGGTACATCTCATTACCAAGGGTTTTGCATCCAGGAAGAAAGAGGTCATTGTCTCTCTCTCTACTCTTCCCTCATTAGACCAATCATTGAATATAATGCCCCATTTGGCATGTACCTCACTAGACACCTGCAACAGGTGGAGAGGCCACAGAAGTATCTCACGAAGAGGATCATAGGCATTAAACACATGCCCTACATGGATAGACTCAAAAGACTCCAGCTATTCTCTATCTCATATTGCCTACTTAGAGGTGATCTCTGCTTGACTCACAAAGCCATGTCTGACCCAGCTCTGTTAGAAATGCTACATCTAAAGAAAGTCCAATCCCTCCACAACACATGCTCCAGATACCTCAACCTCATTACCACAATCAACAGAACATGCAGGAGGGGCAGGTTATTCACCCAGAGACTGTCCATGCTCTGGAATAGACTTCCCATACATATCAAACAGAACACCTCGTTGACCCTCTTCAAGAGAAATCTTGATGAGTGGATGGGTAACAGAAAGTTTACCATGAGGATCACTCCAGTGGCTCTACTTGATAGAGTCACTGGGAGCTAACGTCAGATGACACGATGCCAGAGCACTTCTATGGGCTAGGCTTATAAATCCTCCAGGGTTAATAGCCTAGTACAGACCTATGAACCTACAAAATCTGTAAGACTCATTTAGGTCTACTCCCTATTTGTAAAAGTGGCCTCAAATGTATAGAATCACAGCAAACAAAATGGCTACTATATTATATTGTATTGGTTTATTGTGTTGATTTTATTAAGGTTAACATTGAATGTTTATAATGGGTTATTGCCCTATTGAGAATGAATTACTATGATTTATACTCATTAAGTGCATGTTCAGGCTACCACTACCCCACCATCCCTGCATTGGATTAAGTGGGTTACTAGAGAATTAAAAATATCTTTGAATGTGTTCCACCATATCCTAATTTATCTGATTTAGTAGTGACATGTACACTTTTCTCAAACTCCCAAGTCATGTTTGAAAATAGTAAATGTAGGCCCAGCCTGTCTACCCAGTTAGCAAATGAAAGGAAATAAGTTTAATTAGATTTATTATTTTTACACCCAGAATTCATTTTTTCTTGTCTAAAGCAAACTTTCATATTTTGCAAATACAATGACTATGGCCAAGTAGAGTTTATTAAAAAATAATTTTACTGCGGAGGCCTCAGTTTTAATTGATGTAACAATTTCACTCATCTTTTGTTAAAGGTTAGGAATTGCCTTCACAAATGGAGAGAAGACCAGAAAAATATATAGTAAATTTATAGTAAAATAATTTTCAGGAAAATCGTCAGAGTATGTATATGTGTTTTGATTTTTAACATAGCTATAAAAATGAATTAGGTTTATAAATATACTGAAAATGCTATACAACAAATCTAACACTTGTCATTTTTAAATCTGTACCAACTGCAGAACTTAAAAATATTCCGAGTTTTCAAGACCTTGCTTCTCTTAGTACATGAAATACAAATACTCATGTAAGGAATAAATAACAATAAAGCTGATGTCAGAAACATTTCCAAAGATCTGTTCTGAGAATAGCAATCATTGCTTCTATAACCTTTAGTATTTATTTTAAGGTTTTATCATGTAGCTAGTACAATCTCAATAAGGCCAAAATGTGGTTAAATGTATATTCCCAAATTCTTGTACTAACAAGAAAAAAATGCATACCAATTCTAAAGTTGTCAGAACTGAAGGTAAGCTTAAAGCATATTGGTACTTCCATCTATGTATCATCGACCAGGGTTTGAATTTGAGCTCAGTATTATAAAAGGCCATCCAGAAAGGGGAAAGACTGAGCAAACAACAAATTAGTTTGGATATGGTCCATAATTTCAACAGCAAAGTAAGAAAAAATATACAAGCTCCTTAAGTCTAGTTTATCAAAAAGACCAGGCTGTCACAAAGCTAGTTAGTCAAAATAGACATCTTGACATACTGCCATTCATTGAAAGGTAGCAAAATTCAATGCCTTAGTTTGGATTTGAGGCAGCAAAATTCAATGACTTAGTGTGGATCTGGTCCACAGTTTTAAGATCAAACATGTTGAGCACAAGTTCTTTCAGCTGAGCCTGTTAAAGGAGTCATCCAATCACAAATCCAGTAAGTTAAGACACCACAGCTCAGCTTATAAGATACTCCTCAGCAAGTTTCAAAATTGCTAAAATAAGAGTAAGCCCCTGGGCATCCCCACTTATGGAAATACATTACCCCAACTCAGGGTTAGTTATGTAACTCTCAGACTGTTCCATCACAAAAAAAGGGACAGTTCAATCACTATATAGAGAACAGATATCATTCTATAAGGAACTGCTTTCCCTTTATCCAAGAAAGCACTTTTGAATAATGGGATCAGAAACATTGAAGCATTTGATAAGTGGGTCACTCAATGACAGAAACTCTCATAAGAATCTCTCAATAAGCAATTCTATGACAAAACAGACTACACCTCCTAGTTTTTCCCTGGGAAAGGGTGTGAATACAGGAGTAAACAGCACAAGGACGTGTCGTGAACATGGAAGCCAATCTGACATGCAGGAATACAATGTCATTATGAATGCAGAAGAAACAAAGATTCAGAAATAACATACCAGGGGTCATGAATGGACATAGCATTTCTAAAATGATGTTATTTGCTGACAGCCCTCACACCAGTGGGATTGCATTGTGTTTTACTGGATCCTGATAAGTGACCCACAATTACTGACCAATGAATAAATTAGGCAGATCAATAAGAATAAGCAGTAGGGTACAATGCTACAACCAAATGACATTCAGTGTTAATACAAAAGCAGAGTATTGCTGTATGCAATATATGCCTCCTAAATGTACTTATGTATGCATACTAGCCTGGATCTTGGTTAAAATTATCTTTGGACTATCCACCTGGTTAGTTAATCTAAAATAAACAGCGTTCACAATGAGAGAGAGTAGACATTTCAAAACCAACCAATATTCCTCTAGCAATAGCAAGTAAACCTCTCAAGTTATATGAATTAGGCATTACACTATGTTTTTTTTCTAATTTATTCAGATTTTGCCTTGCTCCTGATAGATTTACTGATTTTCTTTTTATTTCCTACATAAAAATAGACCTGCTTGGGTGTATAAATTAATAAGTATGTGAAATATGTCTATAAAAAGACTCTTTAACACTAACTATATGGTATCTAAAGACATTCTGTTCCAAAAAATAAGAAAGTGCCCCTCTCTTGGGACCTTGCTATGATTTTTGATGTTTGAAGGCTGAGAGGTACGCAAGTTTGTTTGCTGATCTTCAACTGCTCACCACCATAATCCGTAAAAACTGCAAGAAAGATATTACTTCCGTATTCCAAGATATGGCATCCTTCATTCTCTCATAGCAGCCATAATTCTATTTTGCTTCTTTGAACTTTTGTTTTATATCCACTTGTTCTCCAACTACACATTGAAAGGCTGCCTCTCAATATAGTGCACTTACAATCCTACATGTATTCTTGCCTTATAACCTGAATTATGCTATTTCTACCACATCCCTTGTACAAGTCTGATCCACTTGCCAAAGTTGCAACAACCCTGGTAAAAACAGGAAAGGAAAAGTCCTCTGTTTTGATACATACATTATTGAGCCACACTAAGAATTTGTCTTCCATACATTAGGCTGCCTAGAGGTTATCACCACCTGGAGAGCTGCAAGATATAAGGGCAAAACATTTATTTGTAACAAGCCATACTACAGAAATACCAACTGTACTATAACTGCACAAGACAAGTATGAACTTGAAGACTTAAAGACTGCTCACGCTCTCCCATGAGAACAATAAAGACATAGAGTCATGATGAGGCAGGAGACACTTCAATTTTAACATTTCATTATTAAACACATTCAGGATTAAAATAATATATCAAATTAACTGGAATTACACACAAAAATGCTTTTATATCTGTAGTTCACTGTGCAGATATGTGATCTTGATGTAACCTATCAAAGCTAGACAATTTTTCTTTGTTGAATGGGTTAGACATGCTGTAACAAAATGTTTGGTATTTCCCTATGGCTCACTCAGTCAGTTAAGTATATTTCTATCAGCCACTATGTGTTGTATTTACAACAAAACAAAGAATAAAAAAAAAATAAGTCATATTAAATTCTTGCATTAAAATAAGTAGTAACAAAAGTCTGTCAGATTAGTTGCAAGATCAAAGTAAACCCTGTAAAACAAATGAATATTAAAGGCACCTGTTTAACCTGAAGACAGTGAAGCTATCCCCAAGTTGACAAGGTAGTGAATATGACTAAGTGGGGTTTGTTATGAAAAAAAAAAAGTGTGAGCACACAAGGCTTCCAAACACATCCTGGGAACTGCCACAAAACTATTAACAAGCACAGAGACAACAACATCTATGAGACAGAGAGAGAGAGGCAGAGATGTGAACAACATCTAGTAAGTAAAGTAAACTAGTATTAAAACCTCCTTTATCATCAGGCTCACCAGAAACTACCAAAGACTCAAAAGCACAGTTAGAATGTAATCATGATGTGCATTACCCAACAGGGTTCTAAACCAGTGCTGTACTGGGGTCAGTAGGAAGGAAAGAAATTAACGAAGATCTCAAGGGCTCTTAAAAATTATTCAGACTATACTTTTTTTTTCTCCATGACCTTTAACAAACACAAGGTGTGAGATAGAAATGCAATTTTCTAATATTTAAGAATACACAGCTTGCTTTCTGAGGACAGAGATCATGATGACTTTTTTAAATGCAGGTAGGACAATCACAGACCTCAGAAATGTCTTAATCTGGGAAATAAACAGACCAAGGACCCCCACATGAGAAAGTACAAGCCCAGATTTGCCATAACTCACTCTACATGTTAATTCCTGACTTCAGATTAATAGGCATTATGAATTTCCCACTACAATCGGTCCTTGTGCTATGCATATATATATATATATATGCATATATATATATATATATATATATATATATATATATATATATATATATATATATATATTTTTTTTATAGAGGCTCAGGTTAATCAAGTCAATTTTCTCTGCAAACAGAGAACAATGAAAGGCAGAAAAAGGCTTCTGCTTGACAACATGGTTTAAAATGCATTATGTCTTCCAATCATAAAAGTACAGGTGATAAAATTTAATACAGCAAGCATTTCCTTTGATAAGGGTATTGGCTTTCCACGGGAGTAATTTGACTGGCAGGTAAACATTTAGCGGTGGTACAGCGGTAGCGTTGTTGCCTCACAGCAAGAGGTTCTCCTGTTCGATTCATGTCTGGAGTGCCTTCTGTGTGGAGTCTGCATGTCCTCCCCGCGGTCGAGTGGCCTCCGAAATACATGCGTGAATGGGCGTGCCTTCACTGAAGGTTGGGTGTCAGGCTGGCAACTCGGCACCATAAAAAATCTGCTGCCAATCATTAGTGGACCGGAGTTCCGCTGTGGCGACCTTTAATCAGGAAAAGCCGAAAAGACAAACAACATGTGTGCACTACAAAAGCTGAGTTCCTCTCTGCTGCTGTTATATTCTTTGCCCTGGCCTTCTGAAAGTTTACCCATTCTATTTATACCAAGCCTTGCACACTGAGGTAGAATGCAGGCATACTTGAAGTGAGAAGAGTTAGTCAACAGCATCAGTTATGGTCTATTACAGACCATCACCAGTTGCTCAAGACTGTCCACACAGAATTCCAGAATGAGCCTGCCATGCAAAGGTTCACCATAGGTTCATAGGTTCATAGATTAGTACTAAGCTAACTGCCCTTGCGAGCCATTTTAAGCCTAGCCAATTATCCCTTGTGAGATTCAAACCCTGCACCTTGCGTTTGTAAGGCAAACACCTTAGCCATTAAGCCACCCTCCCAACCCTCTGTAATGCTCTTTCCAGTGGTGAGAATCAAACCTTGTACCTTGCAATTGAAAGGCATACACACTAACCACTGTACCATTTGTCCTTTTACCAGAATACAGGTATCCCCAATCAGCCCGAGATGGACATTAACTTCCCACGTCTAATAATCTATCAGCGGAGCACCCTGGCAAACAGGGAGTTGAATCTTTAGTCACACTGAGTTACTTTTATGAAGATCCAATTCATACTCTCAAGCTAAGCTGCTAAAGGCTGCTCATGAATAGCCTCCGTACTATACCATCTCAGTATTCCTAAAGAATATACTTTTGTAGGACCAGCAAGTAAACCCATATCATAAATAAGCACCATGACAAAAGCATAACTTTAGAAGTGGCCTGGAATAAAGCTACATAATAAATTGAAAGTTGTAACTAAATAGCAAATGTAGTAAAAGCTACAGTACAAAATACACTACCTTAATATGAATAATCCAGTTATAATTATTTACTGGAATGAAAGGTTAAATGATTTCATAAAAAGCTGACTAGGTTACGGTTGTACCTGGCAATCTCAACATTTTGAGCATAAATAATATGAATTAATTAATAACAAAATATTGTTACTGCTGTGCAACAAAAATTATAACATCTGGTAAACTGTGCAACTTCATACTGGCTTTTTAGACTTGGAAAAACAATAAACGATAGCAGTTATTGCTTACATGTATGGCCTTATTGTAAACTAGAATAATAAAAGGAAGTAAGTAGGGATAACAGGTTACACTTACATATCCAGGTTATAGTTACATAAAAAGCTGACTAGGTTACGGTTGTACCTGGCAATCTCAACATTTTGAGCATAAATAATATGAATTAATTAATAACAAAATATTTATTTTATTTATTTATTTATTTTACATTTGTTGACCGGGCTAGTCTAGCTGGATATATTTCCATTTTCAGTAGAGGCCCGGGGAGAAAAGCTCCACACAAAATACAACAAAATAACAGGATAGTCAAAAATTAATTAATTGATAAAATCGAAAGATAAACCATACAATAGACAAGCTGTGCAATTGTATAATAACAAAATTACCAAGTCAATTTGAGAGGATATAGATTAGTAAGGAGAAAAAAAAAAAAAAAAATATTGTTACTGCTGTGCAACAAAAAATTATAACATCTGGTAAACTGTGCAACTTTATACTGGCTTTTTAGACTTAGAAAAACAATAAACGATAGCAGTTATTGCTTACATGTATGGCCTTATTGTAAACTAGAATAATAAAAGGAAGTAAGTAGGGATAACAGGTTACACTTGCATATCCAGGTTATAGTTACACAGGTAATAGTTTATAGTCATGGCTGGAAAGTCAGCTCACCCAACTCATCCCAGTATGCTAATAAAATAGAAACCAGTAGAAAGAAAATAGCAGGACTAGTATAATGGCAGGGATAAATACTCCAATATTATCTACAGTATTAATGTCTTGAAGAAACAAGAGCAGCAGCACTACCATAACCATGCACAGTAGATTTGAAAACTCAAAGCAAATGAAAACATTACTAAAAACTGCCAACAAATAGCAGCTAAAGTCCATAAGCACAAACTGAAGTTGTGCAAATCTGTGCTAATGGTACCACTAATAACTACATGCACTGTCCAAATGATAAATTAGGTGAACCATAGCATAAATTGCCTCAGCTCAGCATTGCGGCAATAAGAAAAAAAAACGTTTAACTTATTAATCTAGAAAAGCTAAACTAGCTCATTTACTCCGGTCATTGAAATACATATTACCCAGCAAGAGGTCATTGAAAAACATATTACCCAGCAAGAGGTCATTGAAATACATATTACCCAGCAAGAGGTCATTGAGATACATATTACCCAGCAAGAGGTCATTGAAATACATATTACCCAGCAAGAGGTCATTGAAATACATATTACCCAGCAAGAGGTCATTGAAATACATATTACCCAGCAAGAGGTCATTGAAATACATATTACCCAGCAAGAGGTCATTGAAATACATATTACCCAGCAAGAGGTCATTGAAATACATATTACCCAGCAAGAGGTCATTGAAATGCATATTACCCAGCAAGAGGTCATTGAAATACATATTACCCAGCAAGAGGTCATTGAAATACATATTACCCAGCAAGAGGTCATTGAAATACATATTACCCAGCAAGAGGTCATTGAAATACATATTACCCAGCAAGAGGTCATTGAAATACATATTACCCAGCAAGAGGTCATTGAAATACATATTACCCAGCAAGAGGTCATTGAAAAACATATTACCCAGCAAGAGGTCATTGAAATACATATTACCCAGCAAGAGGTCATTGAAAAACATATTACCCAGCAAGAGGTCATTGAAATACATATTACCCAGCAAGAGGTCATTGAAATACATATTACCCAGCAAGAGGTCATTGAAATACATATTACCCAGCAAGAGGTCATTGAAATACATATTACCCAGCAAGAGGTCATTGAAAAACATATTACCCAGCAAGAGGTCATTGAAATACATATTACCCAGCAAGAGGTCATTGAAAAACATATTACCCAGCAAGAGGTCATTGAAATACATATTACCCAGCAAGAGGTCATTGAAATACATATTACCCAGCAAGAGGTCATTGAAATACATATTACCCAGCAAGAGGTCATTGAAATACATATTACCCAGCAAGAGGTCATTGAAATACATATTACCCAGCAAGAGGTCATTGAAATACATATTACCCAGCAAGAATAAAGAACTCTTGTGAGTTAGTTCATACAAAGGAGCAAAAGGTAATACCTGAAAAAGTATACACACAATAGGATCCTCTTCAGTAAAAGTCCTGACACATGCAAATCACTATACTTTGTAAGCAAAACGAGTTTATCCCCATACTGTATTACTTAACTGTGGCAATGTCTGCATCTTAAAAAAAAAAAAAAAAAAAAAAAAATCTAACAGAAATTAGGCACATTCCTCATTACAAATCTTTCAGTAACTGCAGCGCTTTGTAATAATGAATGAATGAATAAATAAATAAATAGAAAAACCTCTAACTCACATTTCAAATGGTAAACTGCTTCCCTCTTTCTCAGTATTCACGTTACGAGTCACTCTCAAATTTGTACTACAGGCTCAAAGAAGAACATGAAATCCTGTGAATAGCAACACAATAGTCCCATTGACTAACCCAAACATGCACAGATATACACATACACAGAGACATACACACATTCAGTCTGGGCTAACAAGCTTTGAATACTTCAAATAGCTGAAATATTTACTTTAACATATACTTACAGTCAGCTGCCATCTTACCTGTAGTGCTACTGAATTAACTCAAGAGCCACTCTTTCTTACAGTTTCTTGTCAGGCTAGATATCTACATCTATTTTATCTAAGAACACATACTTCAGATGAAACAATAACTTGCTTCTCTGGTGATGAATCACTCCTTATGTGTACACTTGGATATCAGTACTTGCAAATCAGTTCCAGTCAGAACTAATCTGCGTATGTAAAATGTTAACTCCTGAAAACTAGCATACAGTAGAATAATGCACCAACACATTTAGCAAAACCACTACAGTTATCTTTGTTACTTTACATCACTTGATTCTTGGCCACAGTATCTTTTGTCTAGTCCTGTATACAGTCCCTGTGTCCATGTGTATTTTTTTATTTGGATCTAGTTTCTTCCTTCATTCCAGTAAAAATACTTCAGATGACTTAGCAATCCTTCAAAAATTTCCTTAGATGTGCATGTCGCATGTATGTGACTGAGAGACAGACAGAGAGAGAGATTAGTTTGACTTCCTTGTACCTACTGAATGCTGGTTATAGTCTCAGTTTCCCATGTATCCCTGAACAGGCTTAAGTGGGTTACTGGAGAATGATGACTAGATAAATGAATGAATGAAAAACAAATGTCTAAACATCTACTTTTCAGCTAAACAAACATCTGTATGCTTAAGAAAGAGATACAGAACTTATTATGCAATAACATCAAAGAAACCCATAAGAAATGTAGTGTTTGTGCTAAGAAAAAACAGTGAGAGCAAAAGCTTCCACATCAGCAGTAGAAAACATACAAAGAATGTGCCATCATCTCTCTGTTTCGCTCTTTAAATCATTGCAGCAGTGTAAGCTTCCTTATAGAAAAACTTTGGTGTACAATGAAAGTTTGTTGCTTTTTTAATGCTGAATGCTCTGGGCTGTATTTAATAATTGACAGTTAAAATAAAAAAATAAAACGGAAACCACAGCTACCAGTTAGATTTGAACGGATTTGAAATGTGCTGTAGTGCAGAGCTGTAGCAAAATAGTTTAAGCATACCTCTCAACTCTCCAGATTCTTTCCTCATATATTTTTGACTCTTCCTCATAAAACTTGTGGTTTTCTGGCAAATTACTGATTGCAGCAACTAAATAATGGAATACATTTGAATTACAGACTTCATATCTTTCAAAAAATACATGCTGGGGTGTGTGGCCAAGATGCCAGTCTGACAGCAGCAGAAATCCGTAGCTCTGCTTCGATTTTAATATCCTGACAGGAAATATACTTTAATTTTCAGAAAAATCTAACAAAGTATATTAAAAGTTAGATTAACATAGACTTTTTATTATTGTCTAAAAATTAATACATAGTCAAGAGAATTTTTTAATTACTCCTGTCAAGAAGTTTCTACTGGAGATCTCAACATGAGCAACTCAAGGAATCCTCCACACCAGGAGAGTGCATTGAAGAAAGAACTACATCCTATAATAAACATCCAAAAACTGTCACTAAAATGGACAAATTCAAAAACAAAATGGATACTATCAAACAAGAATGCAGTAAACAACTGGAACTTCCAAATGGAATAGTAAAAAAAAAAACAATTTGAACAGATTCTTGCCTTAGAGGAAACAATAACTGACCTAGATACTAGAGTGACAGAAAATGAACATCACAATGAATTTCTTCTGAAACAAAACACCAGCCTGATCGAGAAACTGGAAGACCTTGAAAGCAGAGCAAGGAGGAATAAAATAAGACTATATGGAATTCCTGAGAAAGAAGAGGGCGCTAACATGATTCAATTCCTCAATAAGTGGTTTTCATCAGCACTAAACGTGCCTGAATCCCTCTCATTTGGAACTGAGAGGGCTCATCCATCCCTGGCAAATCCTCATCTCTGAGTTCATCTAACCCCAGGTCTATAATAGTTAGATTTCTTTCCTTACAAGATAAGGACTTAGTGCTGAAATCACCTTGGACTAATTCTTCTATCAAGATGGGTAAAAAAAGTTATTCATTTTGACAATGACTACACCACTACACTCCTATCCAGAAGAAAGGAGTGTGTTCCTCTTAAGTCCTTGAAAAAAAAAACAATATTAAAGCTCAAATTCTTTTTCCTGCAAGAATAGAAATCACCTTGCCAGAAGGACTGAAGATCTTTGATTCCCTACAAGAAGCAGAAGAATGCATCCAAAAGAAGAAAATACTGTTGGGCATAGAAGAAATGGAATGGTTATCCCAGAGTTTGAATAGACAGGCAACAAAAATATGGATGGTCTGTGAAGGAAGGAGCAAAAAAAACTAAGAGACTAAAAGACAAATGAATAAATTCCTTCTAATTTTAAATGCTTTGTTTTATGAATTATAATATATTTGATTCTGGAAGTCTCCATGCTGTAAGGTAATGTGAATAATTGTTATTATTAACTTTCTCTTTTCCTTTCTATATCTGCTTCTTCTAATTACATATAGTACTTAGTATTTAAATAACACACTCTTTCTCTCTCTTTCTTCCTATTCTTTTCTGTTACCAATGTTCATTTTCTCTCTTTTCCGCATTATAAAGTACTTTACATACTTTTCCATTTTAAATAACTACAAATGATGTATGTCTTCTAATTCTTCAGTAATAGTATAATTTGACTCAATACCAAAGTGCATTTTTTCTAGTGGGTCAGTGGTGGAGTAACAAGGTGTTTCTGATTAGTGTTTCTAACTAGATCTTTTAGGCTCTTTGTTTAGATGCATTTAAACATTAATACAATACATTAATGGTGTTTTACAGATAGCTAAATATAAGTCTATATATATATATATATATATATATATATATATTATACACACACACACACACACACACACACACACACACACACACACACACACACACACACACACACACACACACACACACTAGGTTCTTTTTCTCTTTCTCTCTGGCCTGGTCAACTGGTGGGTGAATGATTGAAATGTTATAATATGATTTCTGATTTGAGGCAGCTGTTGTTATTTCTAAATAGCTGTTTTTATATAAAAGGGTTAATTTTTTCATGATGTTGATGTTTTGTGAAGAAACTGGTGGCCTGTGTGACTGTTCTCATTGTGGAGATTCATGACATGCACGGATAAGGCAGCTCGAGTGTTTTTTTTTTTTTTTTTTTTGCTTTCTGTAAACTCTAAAAGCTTCAAGATCTGAATTCTCCACCAAAAATGCTTTTTTCTTCACTAGAGACAACTTCTGTTGTGCATGAGCTTATTTAGATACTTTTTAACACGTTTATGAATCTGTAGCTTGAGAAACAACACTGATTACATCATTTGACCTTTTGAACTTGTTAAATGGTTGTACTTAGAATTCTTTTCTCCTTCACTAGATACTTTAAATGGTAAATAATTAGTTCTGATAACTCCTTTGAAAATGCCTATGTTTCTCTTATAGATGCATACATTCTGCAGATTCAATGACACTATTCGTAACTAAATGACATCAACTGAACTAGGAGCTGCATTAGAAAACTCATTATGCATATTAACATCAGACTTGTGTTATATAACTAAACCTTTAGTAACTAAACAGAGGGTTGTGAGGCCCCCCTTTTTCTCTCTCCCCCCCTTCTTGATGAAAGACATCAAGAAAGATATTAATACATATGAGTAATGTGTATAATTGCAAAATGTAATAGTTATGTTGTAATAAGTGTTTTATTTATATATATATATATATATATATATATATATATATATATATATTCAACAGATCCTTACATGAAACATGTTAGATAGATGGCTAACAAAAAGGTTAAATAATCTGATGTTTCTTGAAAAGTCTTGGAAATAATGACAATCTTCTTCACCTTCAGCTTCTAATGTTTATACATACTTTGATCTGATATGTATTTCTGACATATCTGCGTATTAGGGGTGCTATTATCACATGTGACATTTCATATAGCTTCAGATATATTGGACACTCTTATTCTAATGTATATTTCATGGATTAAGATTTCTTTAGTTGCTTTCATAATGCTTTTCTTTTTTGTACTATATTCTAAGCAGAGATGGATAATTTGTGTCATTTGGTATTGGAGAGGTGGTGGATGGATGGTTTAGTTAAGTTTTTAAATGGTAAAAAAATGTGTGGCACTGATTTTATAGTATTCTGAAGAAATCTGCTCAGGGCAGATGAAAGCGCTCAATCGATTTGGTGGATGTTGATGCAATAAAACCTCAAAAACGTGTTTGAGACAAAGTTTTTTTCTTTTGGTATTTGCTTGTCAGTTTGAATTCGAATTTTAAGTTTTTAACTAAACCAGAAACTTTATGTTTCATGTATGCGTTTGCAAATAGTTTTGGGTTTTTGAAAGTAGTGCTTAATACACGTTATGCATCCATGATAAGTACATTTTCAGTAGATTTCAAGTCAACACGGAAGAAAGGTCTTTCAGTTAGTAATAACTAACACATTATAGTCAATGGCTTATAAATGTTTATCATCAAATATTAATGGTTTGAACAATAATGTCAAAAGAGTTGGTTTTCTTAAATATATCAAAATGCATAAATCACAGATCATCTTTTTACAGAAAACCCATCTATTAAAAAGCGATCTACAAAAATACTCATTCAATGGCTATACCATTCTGGCTGATTCATGTTTTAAGACTAAGAGAAGGGGCACTCTTATTCTATGGAAAAATACTTATACTATGCCAAGAATTATAGATACAATTTCAAATAAAGATATGATGTTAAGCATGGTTATTTTGGAAATCAATAGGAAGTATTATACTTTGATTAATACATACTGGATACAAGGACTGAGTACTAAATATGTTGACAAATATCTGGACCTGATTACTTTAAATGCAAAAGGGGAAATTATAGCAACAGGTGATTTTAACTGCCTATTATCAGAAAATGATACTTCTAAAAATGGTAAAATAAAACTAACATCTCAAGCCAAGAAGTTAAATGACTTTATAAACCAGATGAACCTTAAAGATATACATGGTCTAAGAGAACATTATTCCTTATTCTATACTCACTATTCCTATTGGTTTTGTACACAAACATACATTGATAAGGTCTTCGTAGCAAATAATATACTCTAAAATAAGTGACATATCTATAATGACTTGTCCATCTTCAGACCATAATGCCATAAACTTCACATTAACTACACATACAGATGATTTAAGAATTCTACAGAGAATTCCTGCTTACACAACTAAGTTATATGACTTTAGGGAATGGATAATGAAAGAGATGGACATGTTTATGGAAACAAATGATAATGGTGAAGTGACTGATACTATACTATGGGACACCTTTAAAGTTTATATATAAGGTAGAATAAACTCTTGGTACATTAAAAAAGGAAAGAGTGGGGCAAAGAACCTTTAGACTTACAAAAAAACACAGACAAGATAAAAATGGATGCAAAACTAAATAAAGTAGCACATAATGAAATTACTAAGTTAAATCAAAAATACTTAGAAGTTCTGAATCATAAGGTAGCCACAAACCTGGAAAAATTGAAATTACAATCTTATGCTGTAAATCCCGAATATCTACATAAAATAGCAGTAAAAGTCAAAAAACGAACAATCAAAATCTTATTAATGAGATTAAATATAAAAGTGATAGTTCAGTTAAGAGTAAATCTAACTTGATGGGCATATTATAAGTGTTCAAAAACTACTATAAAGACATAAAAAATAACTCACCACTTTTGGAGACAGATAATGTAATAAATACTTTTATTCAAGAAAATATAACTACAAGGTGTCAATGCAACAAAATAACCTATTAAATAAACAAATAACACTAACAGAAGTGAAAGAGCAAATAAAAATTTTAAAAGATAATAAAGCTCCAGGACAGGATGGAATAATTCCTGAAATATACAAGATTTTGTCTGAATATATAATAAAGAAAATGATGAGTGCCTTTACTATGTTTAATCAAAAATGTATAACACCCCCATCGTGAAAATACTCAATTATCTCCCCCATATTAAAACAAGGTAAGGACCCCAAATCTTGTGATTCATATAGGTCAATTTCATTACCAAACACGGATTATAAAATTTTCATGACAATATTAGCTAATAATATCAAAAAAATATTACCTAATCTAAAACATAATGATCAGAAAAGGTTCATTCTTCATAGAAATGTGCAAGATAACATTATTAAATTACTATCATTAATAGACATAGCATGCAAATACAAAAAACAAAGTACAGTTGTGTACTTACCATAAATGTAGATGTTCAAGTGAATTCACTGTTGCAGTCATTACAATTGGGTTATCCTGCTGGCAGGCTACCCGCAGTCGGCATGAATTCCAAAGTCTAGGTCCGGCGTCGGTTGCTGTCGCCTCCTCCATGACGTCAGTGCACCAGGTGTATAAAAGATGCAGCTGATGCCATTTTCTTCAGTTTTTCCTGCCCCAAAAGGGTAGGCTAAAAATATGTCAATAAAGCATGCAGGCACCAAGGTACATTTTTCCTTCATCTACAAGCAAATACACCACATAGGTTGTATAGAATACAGAAGTACAGATAAGTTCCAGCAAAGATAAGGGGGATGGTGGGAGGGTAACCTGGACTGCAACAGTGAATACACTCTAACATCTTACATTTATGGTAAGTACACAACTGTACTATGTTCATTCTGTTTCACTGTTGCAGTCATAACAATTGGGTTGAATCCCAAAGCTAAGGTTGGGAGGCTGGAGCCAAATAGGATTAGGAGCGGCTATGAGGCCCTGCAGAACTGCAGTGGCAAAGCCTGCCCTGGATTTAGAGTAGAGTGGTAAGTGATAGTGCTTTGTAAAGGTGTGCACTGAACTCCAGGTTGCAGCCTCTAAAATGTCTTTGGTTGGTACTCCTCTGAGGAAGGCTGCTGAAGTGGCTGTTGCTCTGGTTGAATGTGGCCTAATGCCCTTAGGCACTGATTTGTCATGTTGTGAATAGCAGAAACGAATGCCATGGCCTATCTACTTTGAAATAGTCTGCTTTGAGATAGCCTTTCCTTGTGATCCTGCAGCATATGCCACTAGTAATTGCTCAGTCTTTCTGAAAGCTTTGGTTCTGTCCAAGAAGAAGCGCAGCTGTCTGTGTATGTCCAAAGAATGCAGAAGTCTCTCACCCTTATTCTGTGGGTTTGGGTAAAATGTAGGCAAATGAATAGTTTGGTTAAGGGCCACACTGGACACTACCTTAGGCATAAATGTTGGGTTTGTCCTCAGAGAAACCCTATCTGGATGGAAAATAATAAAAGATTCCACAGCCATGAGTACCTGTAGCTCTGAGACTTGTCTTGCAGAGGTTATTGCTAGGAGCAGAGTGGTTTTCCATGATAAATATTTTATATCAGCTGTAGCAAACGGAGGCAGGGTGAGTTTTTCCAAGACATAATTGAGGTCCCATGCAGGTACTGATGCTCTCCTTGGAGGCCTTAAGTTTTTGGATCCTTTGAGGTACTGCCTTAATAAAGGAAGAGAAAAAAATAGGTGGCTCTGTATTGTAATGAGCGGAAATGGCAGAGGCATGAATCTTAATTGATGAAAAGGATAGGCCTTTGTCCAGCATCTCAGTTAAATATTGCAAAATCTGAGGAATATTTGGTACAGTCGTGTCAATCCCTTGTGCCTGTTCCAAGCACAGAATCTCTTCCATTTTTCAGCATAAGATTTTCTGGTACTAGGCCTCCTGGCCTCCAAAATAACATCCATCACCACTTTAGAGAGAGGTGTGTTTTGAATGACTACATTATCTGCCATGCTGCCCATATTTAAGGTCTTGAGTTGGCTGTGCAGGATCTGATTATTGTGTTAGGACAGTAAGTGAGGAATATGAGGTAATGTCCAGGCTGGGTATTGAGACAAGTTCTTTAGGATTGGGTACCAGTGCTGGCGGATCCAGTCTGGGGCAATCAGTATAATTTTGGGCTTCTCTTGTCTGACTTTTAGGAGTACCTTGGGGAGGAGAGGCAGTGGAGGAAAGGTTCATAGGTTCATACTAGGCTATCTGCCAGAGGGCATTTACAAGCCTAGCCCATAGTTTTGGGGAACTATACCCATTATTTTGCTGTGCCTCTGTCGAGCAGTGACACTGAGGTAATCCCTGGGGTATATCTGCGATCTCCCATCCATTGGTCAAGATTTCTCTTGAACAAGGCCAGCGAGGTGCTCTGCCTCACATATACCGGGATTTTATTCCACAGCATAGGAGTCTTTGGGTGATGAATCTATCCCTCCAGCACGTCCTATTAATAGCCGTGTCGAGGTTTAAGTCTCCCGCCCTTGTGGCTCTGATGGATCTAGATTTTTTGAGGTGAAGCATATTCATCAAATCTGGGTTTGACATGGCCTTGTATGTTAGGCAAAGGTCACCTCTGAGCAGCGGTAGCGACTGAATAGAGCTGGAGGTCTTTCAGTTGGGCAGCATAGGACAGATGTTTGAGACCCTTTATCCTTTTGGTGAGGAACTTTTGTGGCCTCTCCAGCTGCTGCAAGTGTCGGGTCAGATACATTCCGAATGGGGCATTGTACTCAATCATTGGTCTGATGAGTGATGAGTATAGAGAGACTATGACCTCCCTTGATCTAGATGAGAATCTCTTCATGATAAGGTGGGCAATGTAGAAGGTCTTCCTAACTACTTTAGCTACATGGGTGTCGAATGACAGACTACTATCAACCTGGGTCCCCAGGTCCCTGATAACTTCTTCTGTGCTCAGTGGATTGCCACCTATTTGGTAGCTAGGGGGCTTGTTTTTTTCCGAAGGGGTATGACTATGCATTTTTGGCATTTAACTTTAGGCCATGGCTCTGGCACCAGTTATCCGTTTCTGTGAGACCCTTCTGAAGGATATCTGTGTCAGATGTGTTTTCTACTATGGCCCAGTTTGCAGTCATCTGCAAACTTTGTCAGCCATAACCCTCCTGTGTTTGCTTGTACTTCAGAAAAGTAGATGCCAAACAAGAGTGGCCCAGGACTGAGCCCTGTGGTACACCACTTGCGACAGGCTTTGAGTCTGACATGGCGCCAGCAACTCTGACCCTGTGGGTTCTGTCACTCAGCCAGTTTGCAACCCATCTTGTGATGTATGGGTTAACATTTAAGCTGATGAGTTTTTCAATGATACCGGGGTGGGTATTCGGGGGGCCTTCGCCAGATCGAGGTAGGCTGTATGGACTGCCTTTCCTCATCAATGGCTTTGGTGACTGTTTGAAAAGTCAACCAAATTTAGAAGGCATGATCTGCCTTTGACAAAGCCAAACTGGGATGGATCCAAAGTCTGCAAATTCCTATGTCTTTATTTATGAGGTCCATTATGATCCTCTCAATGGCTTTGCAGATAAGGCTTGTCAAGCTAATGGGCCGGTAATTTCCAGGGTCGGTGGAGGCACAGCCTTTGTGAAGTGGGACCACAGTTGCACGTACCCAGAGGTAACACCATCATTAAACCGCTGTCCTAGCTGTGGGTTTAACTCCTCGTTGAGTTCTGGAAGCACACAGTCGGGGACACCATCAGGTCCCATGAATGCTGTGTTTTTGCTTTGGAGAGAGCAGTTCTCACTTGGCGTTGGAGATGTTTGGGGGGCTGCAATCGCTTGGTATAGATATCTCTCCTTTTGGGGGGGAGGGGGGGAAGTTTGCACTGAACCTGTCAGCCAGTATGTTGGCAATGTCTGTAGGATCAGTAATCTTCACATCATTTTGAACTAGTTCTGAGCATATCTGGGAGTTTCCTCCCAGGTTTCTAACATAGCTAAAGAAGGCCTTATGATTGTCTTTTGAGTCTTTAGCTATTTTTCTCTCAAAATTTGCTTTGGATGATTTTATGAGAGCTCTTAGTTTTTTACTTATAGTGATCAAGGGTGTCTTACCTTTTAAGGTTTTTCCAGCTGAAAGATAGAGCATCCATTTTCCATGCTTGCTTGTGATAAGTCCTTGTGCAGAAATCTCTGAAGTTGGCAGTTGTGAGGGGAGGCAAATAGATCTATGTCCGGGCATCTCCAATTCCTTGTTATCATGCTGAAGACTTGCGGATCCAATTTCCACTCGTGGGGATCCATAAGGTTTCTGCTTAGTTCATCTGCCAGAGTATTTATCTTTCCTGGCAGGAATTGTGCTTGCAGATGTACTTGGTAAGTCAATGCTGTGTCCCACAAAGTCATGGCTAGTCTGCATAGGGGGTAGGAATGAGTACCTCCCTGCTTATGTACCACATGACTGTAGTATTGTCCGTCTTTATCAGTAGTTGTCCCGGATGAAGTAGATCCTTGAAGGCTGTCAGGGCATTCTGAACAGCTAGCATCTCTTTTTGGTTGATATGTAGATGCATTGGCTTGCGGACCATGAGCCCTGAATACATATTCCCGCCATGTGGGCCCCCCAGGCATAATCTGATGCATCTGTTGTTAATATCTGCCTGGCTGTGGGTAAAGGGAATGGCTGCCCCTTGTTGTGGTGACAGGCCTTTGCCCACCATCGAAACTCCTGTTGCAGGCAGGGAATGAGGGTAAGTATTGTTTCCAGGCTGTGTCAAACATGTTTTAGATACCAATGAAGTTTCCTCATATGCAGTCTTGCATATGGAATTAGCAGAATGCAAGATGCCATGAAGCCCAAAGCCTGCAGAATTTTTCTTGCAGATAACTGGGTCTTTGTTGCCAACATTTTGAAATAAGTAGTCAGGTGTCTTTGTTTGTCTGGTGTGAGATAAGCCATCCGGGCAGTTGTATTTAAGCTTGCACCCAGGAATATCATCTCTTGAGGGGGTACTAGTATTGATTTATTTTCGTTTACTGTGTACCCTAGGCATGCTGGTAATCTTTTTACAAATGCCAGATGCTGTAGTAGGATGTCCTTGTTCTCTGCTTGAATAAGGCAGTCGTCCAAGTAAGGATATATTTGTATTCCTCTTTATCTGCAAAATGCAATTACTGGAGCCAAGCATTTTGTGAAGACCCTGGGCGCAGTAAATAAGACAAAGGCAGTGCAGAGAATTGGTAGTGCATTGAGCCAGCTATGAATCTGAGGTATCTTCTGCATGATTGTCTGACTGGGACATGCAGGTATGCTCTATTAGGTCTAAATTCACAAGCGAAGCCTTCTTGCCCAGCATGGGCAGAAGCTGCTGCAGAGTCAACATTTTGAATCTTGAAATATCCAGATATGTGTTTAGAATAGACAGGTCCAGTACTGGTCTCCAGGCTTTGTCCTTTCTGGGCACCAAGAACAGTCTTGAGTAAAATCCTTGTCCCTGCTCTTGCTTTGGTACTTGCTGAATGGCTCTCATGTCCATGAGGGATGACACTTGCTTTTGTGCCTCTGCCCATTGATTTTTTGGCAGGTCTGGCAAACCGTTTGCCCTTGGCAGGGTGTGAAAGTGAAACCTGTAGCCTTGTGACACTATATCCAAGACCCATTTCTCCTGGGTTATTATGTGCCATTTTTGAGAAAAAGTGCTATTTTTCCCCTTAAAGGTGCTGCCAGAAGATAAGTGCTTGGCGCATGCGGGGGGGAAGTCATTGGGATTGTTCCCTGTATGGCTGTGATTTGTCTTCTCCACTTTTGGAGGTAGAAGTACCCCATTGTTTAGACCTGTATGAGCCTTGGGGCTGGGATCTGCCTCTAGGGCATCTGTATCTGTCTCTTTGTGGCCTGTCTGTCACAGGAAAGGACCAATTCTTTGTAGGCCAGTGCCTGGTAAATCTTGGAGGCTGTACCTGTAAGAAATCCTTGACTGTTTGCATAGATTTAGCTTTGTCCTCCATTTTCTTCAACACCTCTTCTGCTTTAACACCAAACAAGGTATCATGCTGTAATAGAGCATCTAATAATTTTGCTTTAACATGATCAGGCAGATTCTGTTCCTTTAACCAAGCATGCCTCCTAATGACAGAACCCGTAACAGTGGCCCTGCAGGAGGCCTCCAGAGAATCAAAACCACATTGCAAAGTATGCTTTCCCACTTGTTCAGCTGCATGCAATAAATCCTGCATTTCTTTGTTTTCTGCACATTCAGAATTTATCAACAGTTTCTGTTTAAGCAGTGACATAATATATTGCTGGTATTTAAGCATATGAAACTGACAATTTAAAGCCCTTATAGCCAAGGTAGCAGAAGTGTAAATCTTTTTTCCCCGTCTGTCCAGTGCCCTAGAATCCCTGTCAGAGGGGGTAGGGTTTTTGCAGTGGAAGCCTTGACCCCTTTGGGACCCTGAGAGATAGTTTCTGGGTCAGCAGCAGGGTTCTTGAAAATAAATTTATGTGAACCAGGAACCCTGTAGTATCTGTCTGGCTTAACAGGAGCTGGAGGTAAAGAGTCAGGAGTTAGACTGGACTCTGAAAATACATCATCTACAATGTCTAACACAGGTGGAATAGCAAGGGGCCTGTGCTGAGGTAGTAAAAGGAAGTCTCTGAGCCTTTTCATAGATTCTGAATAATCTTGGCTCTCCCAGTGGAAATGCTCCCTCATGGTATGCAGAGTTTCCCCAAAAGAATAATCCTCAGGAGGAGAGGCTGAAGGGATAGATTCTTCAGCATCAGAATCCTCATAGGGATGAAGAGAGTATTCCTGATCAGAACAGGAATCAGAAAAAATGGAAACCTGATCTGAAGATTCATATTCTGTCTCTTGCCTAGGCCTCTTATCAGGAGGGGGATGGGAACCCCTGATCAAAGTAATTAGGTCTTCGGCCATTTTGAGCATCTGTTTTTTAGGCATGGAGGCCTATCCATGGGGCTGTTGTACTTGTTTCTTTGCCTTTAGAGGTGCTTTAGTCTTTGCCTTTGAAGCTGAAGTCGTTTTAACATATAACTGTGTAGGCCTGAAAACACCCTCAGAAGCCAATGCCTGCTCAGCAGCTCTGGACCCATCTGAGGGAATAGTTTCCGAGGTTCCAATACCTTAAGTTTCCAGCGGCCTAGTCGGCTCCACGTGGGAGTAGCAGGTGTCAGGGGCTGCAAAAGTGCCTCAATGAGAAATGGCAAACCAGTGACTGGTTTAGAAAAAGCCTCGTCGTCAGTTTTGGACCTCGGATGCCTGTCCTTTTCTTTTTCTTTGCATTTCTTTTGAATTGCGATAGTCGGATGGCTATCTGATGACATTGTGCAATTAAATCTTCTGCCAAAATAGTGAAATGCAAAATTGTACCGACGCTTAATAGTGCGTTGGTTAAATCTAGCACAAAACCGACAATTAGCAACGTCGTGATCAGGGCCTAGGCAAGGAATACAGTAAGAATGGAAGTCCTTATGAGGTATTTGCTTCCCACAAGAAATACAATTATTAACTTTTTCTGACATCAGTCTGGAGCAAGAGAAAAGTTTCTCCAATGGGGTACTTAGCTTTTAATGAAGACTTTGGATCTGAAATTCGAGAACGAAAATCTCAGGAGTCGGCCGACCGGCACTTGCTAACCGCTTTTGTTTCGGGCACCGTGCGGCAAGAAAGACTTAAGAAAATGGCGTCAGCTGCATCTTTTACACCCCAGGTGCACTGACGTCACAGAGGAGGTGACAGCAACCGACGCCAGACCTAGACTTTGGAATTCAGCCCGACTGCGGGTAGCCTGCCATCAGGATAACACAATTGTAATGACTGCAACAGTGAAACACGATGAACATCTAACTATTATCAGCCTAGACAGAAAAGGCTTTTGATTCTATTAGTTGGTCTTATCTACAAAGAATTCTGATTGGTTTTGAATTCTTCTCAGATTTTGTCAACTCACTGTTGGAAATTTATAGTGGGGCACAAGCTTATGTGAAAAATCGGATCATGTCTATCCTCACCACTAAAAATCCTCAAAGGAACTAGACAAGGTTGTCCTTTGTCACCATTATTGTTTGCTTTCAATGGAACCTTTTGTTACATATATCAGAAACAAGCAAAATATAAAAGGCTTTCAAATTAATAAGGACTTTTGCCCCAAGATACAATTATTTGCCGATGATATGTTAATGTTGGGTGATATTGATGGTTCTTTGCATGAAGTTATAAATACCTTAAGCAAGTTTGAAAGAATTTCAGGGCTTAAATTTAACCATAATAAATCCAAAACATTACTAATTAACAAAAAGATTAACAAAAACCTAAGCAAGAATAGCCTGTTTAATTGGGAGAATGATGTATTAGAATATTTGGGTGTCAGTATAAAGAGTACATGGAAAGAGTCTGTTAAACTAAACTACAATAATTTAATAACCACCATTATTGAACTAAAAAGATGGAATATGTTCTTCACAATGGAGGATAGGCTCTCTAACTAAAATGATATCTTTACCTAAAATTTTGTTTTATATACAGTCAATGATACTTTATGGTTCCCCATAAAACCTAAGATTGCATATAAAGGGCACATTAGAGCTTGGAACAGTAATGGGATAGAATTCCCTAGCTTAGATCTTTATTCCAAATCAGTTATAATTAATGTAATATTACAAGTGGATCACACTTACCTATATATCTGGCTAGAAAACAATACATTAGATTCATATAACTGATGTCAGAACTATAGAAAATCAATTTAAGGAACAATATGGAATACATAGAGTTCATTGGCATTTATGTGAATTTTGTTTATTTAATAAGAAGTTTGATCATCTTTCTTATAGCATTAATCAAATATTTAATAACTTAAAAAATATAATTGATTGTAATTACAACCTTAAAACAATTTCTATTTCTTATATTCCCTATAGCATACTCCCGATTGCCTAGATCCTTTCAACATCAATGCAATGCAAAAATTAAAGGAAAATAACTTGATATTCTGGCATGAGGTTATTGAAAATAAGAGTAGTACAGCACTAAACTCTCTTTTATGCAGTTTTGATAATAGTCAAGACAGTTGGTTGTTTATATACTCATTACGGCAGTTTATAGAAAACAAAATGAGAGTATCAATCTAGAGACTGAATCTATACCTAGTTTGAGTCAGCTTCTTATTATGCGTCTTGAAAAGACAGATAATCAAAAATTAAGTATCTTGTCTATCTATATGATACTTAGAGAAGACACTCTAAAGTTTGACTCATATTTTTGGAATTATTGTGTAAAGATTAATGTAGGACAAGTATCTGATGAATCAAAAAAATTGTTATTGAATTCTATGTATCGTACCTCTTCTTCATTATATTGGAGAGTGTATAAATGGAAATTTATGAATAGGACTTTCTATACTCCACATAAAATAAATCCTATACTCAAAAACAGTGAAAGTAAATGTAAATGTGATGAATTACCAGAGGTCAACTGGGTGCATATGTTCATTGAATGCAGAAATGTTGTTCAATGCTGGAAAGACTTCAGATATTTTGTAGATGCTTTATGGTCTGATAACGGTCATATTTCTAACTCACTAATCCTATTCAATGTTCCTATACATAATGTCATAGCTAAATCTCACATTCAGTTACTCTGATAATTTCTTGCAATTGCCAGAAAAGTTATTACTTTGAACTGGAAAAGTAAACCAGATTTGATGTTTAAAGATTTCATTAATTTAGCAAAGGTTGTTTGTAAAAAAGAACTGCAAACCATTTTTTATAGAACTCAAAAAATAGCATGGCAAAAATTGGAAAACCTTTTGAACAAAAATTGATAAACAATCATTTTATCCATGAGAAGTTATCATGAATGAATGTGAATATTGTAAATAGTTTTGTTATTGTTTTATTGTGTTTGTTACATGTACATTTGTGTATGTTTATAATGAAAACAAAATAAAAAAGTTTTTGAAAAAAATGCTAACACAAATTCTGTAATTTTAACAACTTTCTATGTTTATAAGAGCAATATTTAAAATATGTCCCTATTTTGGGCCTTTGTCTCCCCCCCCCCCACCCATTATTTTAGGCTTTATCCAGATTTCTTGCACTAGGAGGTTGAAAGGTACGAGTTTAAGCCATAGGTGATGCAGTATGATGGTCAATAAGATATTACATAGTGACACTTTGCAAATCGTCACAGTTTTAAGATACAAGTGTGTCATTCAGTTGCTGCTTTGGAAAGGAAAGGAAAGTTTTGAAACTTGACAACCTTCCTTAAAGGCAACCAAAGATAGCTTGTAAACTGTCATTTTTTTAAGTTACATATGCTGATCAGTTCTCCTTACAAACTGGACACTTCCCCATACCCTTTTTATGGCTCTGTTTTTGGCTTTATACTTTAATAATATTTTCAGTTGGTTAATTTTTTAGATAGTTTAGATAGATAAAAATGGGTCTTTTTTCCATTAACTAATTTATGGCTGACTAACTGCAATGTTTTACTTTACATATGTATTTCTATATGCTTCATTCTAATATGAATGAATGTTGGACAGGGCAGTGATGCAGTGGTTGTGTTGTCACCTCACAACAAGAAGTTCTCTGATTTGGTCCTCGGCTGGGGTGTCTTCTGTGTGGAGTCTGCATGTCCTCCCTACATTCATGTGGGTGTCCTCCAGGTGATCCGGTTACCTCCCAAATTACAAAGACATGCATCTGGAGCATTTCTCCCTTGGACTCTGCTGAAATTTGGCTTTGCTCCAAGTCAGACTTTCCCGGTAAACAGATATTACATGTTGTTGTTGTCTTTCTGCTTTTCCCGGTTAGGAGTCACCACAGCGGAACTCTGGTCCGCTAATGATTGGCAGTAGATTTTGACGAATGCCAAGGTGCCAGCTCAATGTTCAACCTTCAATGAAGGCACGCCCATTTATGCATGTCTTTCGAATGCCCACCTAACCGTGGGAAGGACATGCAGACTCCACACAGAAGGCACTCCCCACACTCCAGCCGAGAATCGAATGGGAGAACCTCTTGCTGCGAGGCAACAATGCTAAATAAATAAAAAATAAAATCTCTAGGGAGTTGGTTTAGGTAGACAGTATTGGTGCATGTGTGTGTGTGTGTGTGTGTGTGTGTGTGTGTGTGTGTGTGTGTGTGTGTGTGTGTGTGTACAGCATATGAAGATGCATTTCTTTTTTTACTTTGTACTAAATGGGCGATTAGTCTTATTTTATTCTTTATTTAACAAACAGTAGAAATTTCAGTTAGGTGTTGATTTATTTGGTTAGTATGTGTGTTAGTGTGATCTCTGTAATTTTTTTTTAGTAAATTACATAAAAATGCAGATTTAGGAAAAATTCAGAAGAATTGATGATGCACAGAGAAAAAAACTGATGCTTGATGGCACAGCAAGGATGTACATAAACATTCGATGATATATCAAGAGTGTAGATAAAAAAAAAAATTTCCAGTGCACCCTTTTCATCCATGACCTGAGCTCATTCTGATGTATATTCTGTAGCATATTAAAATGTAAATAGATCAAATACTTGATTCTGAGACAGTTGATGACACGTTCCATTTTGCTACAATTACATATTTGACAACATGATAGAATTCACCATGGAATAATTGCTTAAACGTTAGACATGTACAATTATGCAGATGCAACAATAGTAACAGTAAGTAGCATTTGGAGTGCAGTGATTACATCCATGATCAGGTCTCCAATCATAAGGTTTAATTAGGTGTTCTCAATATGAAATAAAACTGGTACTGTACTGCTGAAAGTTACCATATTATAATGCAATCAAGATGTTTAGAGAATAACTGGCAGCACTATTCCAGATTAACCATTTTAATGACCATAGTACATAGTAAAGCATTGGTCTACCACTCAGAGGAAACAGATGTGATATCTGAATTAAAATATAGGTACTCAGCCTACTGCTGTTTCTGTATGTTTTCTGAGTGAAAGGGTGGGTTTGAGGAGCAGGCCAAGATATTTTTGTTCAGAGTCCCAACTGAATAGATTTTGTGTTGTGCCAATGTTCTTGGGACTGCAGGAAGCTTGGAAACTTGAAACAAAGCATTTAAGACTACATTTTGCACCAAGGGAAGTACATTTAAACTACATTTAATACATTGCGCTCATCTTAACTTTTAAATCAAGTGTGTGTGTGTGTGTGTGTGTGGGTTTTATAGTATATATTGTTATTTTTCCTGAGCTCTTAAGTTGCTCATCTAATTCTAAACAGCTACTACATAAATGGCTACATTGAGGCTGCTGTACCTAACAGAAGTAAGCCAAGATCTAGTCAGATTGCCTCACAACCTAAGGACAATCACAAGACCTTCTTACATCTTCACTGACCATGGTGACATATTGAATATATTGGCTGATAAGTTTAATATTTGCCTCCTGAATAACCTAAAATATGACCAAACAGGACTACTTCAGGTGCTGTTCAGCTACAGCCTCAAAATTGGTCATGTGCCAGATGAATGGGGAGGGGCACAACTTTCATACCTCTTCATAAGGGGAGACCATCAACTGACCCAAAGACCTACAGATCCATCAGTTTGACAAGTCTAATATGCAAAGCAATGGAAAAAATGATCATTGAAACAATCAACAAGGACATTGGCAACCTATAAACACTGGGCCCATCCCAATTTGGCTTTGTTAAGGGGAGGTCTTGCCTACTCAAGTGGGTCACCAAGGCTATGGTTAAGGAGAAAATGGTGCATAGTTCCTGTTCCTAGCATGACCTGGTCAAGGCGTTCATTACAATAATCCACTCAGGTATTGTTGACAAACTCTCAAAACTCGGCATAAATCCCTACATAACTCACTAGAGTGTTGACTGGCTCACAGATAGGCTCCAAGAAGTCAGGACTGGTAAGACCACCTCCACCAGGAGACTGGTCACCAGAAAAGTACCCCAGGGATCTGTGTTGAGCCCACTCCTGTTTGGTATCTACTTCTCAGAAAACAAGGCTAATGTCAAAGGCCTCTGGCTCATCAAGTTCACAGATGACTATAAATTGTGAGGTATCGTAGCGTCCCCAACACCATCTTACAACAGGGCATACCACAAAATGATTTTACCAAAGCTACAGATTAAAGCACAAAGCAAATAAATGCATTACAGCGCCCTTTGGGAAATTGTCCACCCAAGCTAATTACTCCATTGATAAAAACAAAACTAAGAGTCTGTCCAATAGTTGGGGATCTGGGAACATATGTAGATAGCAATCTGGCCTTTAACCAACATGTAGCCAAGATAGTAAGAAAATCATTCTATGTCACCCAACTCATAAGCAAGGATATGCATCCAGGCCCAAGGAAGTTATACCACCACTTTACTCAGCCCTTACTATATCCATAGAGTACAATGCCCCCTTTAGTATGTACCTATCTGGACACTTGCAACAGCTAGTACACCATCAAGGGTATCTCAACAGGAGAATCCAGGGTATGAATACCCTGTCCTACGCAGATCATCTGAAGGTCCTGTATGTGTACTCAGGCCACTACAGGTTACTGAGAGGCAGTCTATGCCTTGCATGTGAGACATCCTCAGATCCAGCTCTGATGAATCTCTTGCACCTCCGCAGAACAAACGGCACTAGAAACACTAGATCCAAGGACCTGAACTTTGCCGGTGACAAATGGAACATGCTGAAGAGACCAATATATGTCTCAAATGATCTCTGCACTATAGAATAAGCTCCTCATCTACATGAAGCAGACTTCATTCCTGACCCTACTCAGAAGGATGGGAAATCACAAAATCACCCCCAGTCTGATCTCATGGGCAAAGACTGACAGTAAGTAAACTAATCCCCCAACTAACATACCCTCCTGCATAACCCTTAGCTACCTCTTTACTAACATACCCCACCATATAAGCATCAAAAGAACCCAGAGACAAAACTGGGTTGGGTTGTATGGCTAGGTATGTAAAGAACCCAGGTGGTCATTATCCTAGTTTAAACTCCATGAACATGCATCTTCTGATTTACAGGTGTTTGACAACTTCTTTGATGCTAGGACAAGATAAAATTCTATGAAAGCTAGCAACACTATAAGGTCCTTCATAAATAAATCTGCAATGTTTTTATATGATTGGATTTAAAATTAACTTGTCTTTGTGTGTGTGTGTGTGTGTGTGTGCGTGTGTGTGTGTGTGTGTGTGTGTGTGTGTGTGTGTGTGTGTGTTGCCTTCAAGCAAGGTCTTAGACAATCTTGGGATGATCACCCAAAGTACGTTTCAGTTCTCCAATACCCAATCATCCAACACCAATCAAGAATTTCATCTATGCTGTTTGTTTTTGGATAGGTATTATCTAGCAGAGCTTTTATAAGAAGTTAAAGATGATGTTTTAAAATTCCAACATGACAGATTTGTGCCCATTTTAAGAATTAAGACAACCATGGCAAAACAAGTGCTGATGGTGTGGGTTGTGTAGGCACTATTTGTTGTGACATCCATTCCACTCCTTTCATAATTCCATACAGTAAAGATGTTTTAAATATATAGATTCTTTAAAGATGAACTGGAATTTCATTTTACTGAGATGTAGCTGTGACACCTCACTGATTGTGTACCTCTACTACATGATGTATTTCATGCGAGGCGTTTTATATAGGAAAAAATAACAGAAAGTTGAAAGAGAGAATAAGAGAGCATTTATAGAACATTAAGAAGAATAATTCCACAAATACTCTCAACAGACAATGAGCATCATGTTCCAATTTTAAGAGATTTACATTTTTTTAAATTATTGACAGAGTTGTGATGACCGACAGAGGTGATGATCCTGATAGGTTATTAGAATGTAAAGAGCTTGTAGGCATTTGAGGCTTAAAGCCTCAGCTCCTCCTGTTCTTAATGACTATTTGTGTATTATGAGCATTTTAAAGATATGAGTAAACTCATTTTGATCTTAGTATGCACAGGAATATTTATGTGTGTGTGTATATATATGTTAGTTTTTATGTTGTTTTTCAGCATGTCAAATTCTTATTACATTCAATGCTGCACTCATAAGTTACACGCTTTAATTCAACTGTTCTAATTTAAGTGTTTAAATTGGGCTTGAATTTATTCATCATTTTTGAAATGCTCTGCGATTGGTGGATTGCTTTTATTTAACACCTGCATTATTTTGAATAGTTACCCTGAAGAAGTCACAATTGTACTAAAACACAGTCTTTTACTGCTTTTACTTACTTTCAATGTACTTTGTAGAACAATAGACTAATTTAGTGGAAATCATCTAGGGGGAACTCATTTGTTTTTTTTTTTTTTTTTTTTATGAGTTCATTTGGTGCTGTTTTGGTTATTGTTTTTTACCCATGCTAAAAGAATCCAGAGCTTGCAATTTTCTTTGTTTTGAAACAAGATAAGTTTTTTTTTTCAAACACAGAAATGTAAGACCAAAAAAAAAATGCCTTTGGTTAATAACTGAAATTAAAATTCTAGTTAAAGACGGGGATGTATCTTGGAAAATATGGAAAATTCAGCATTTATGCAATAACCTTTCTTTTTCTATCCCAATGACAATGAATCATAGCTTTGCCATTCATGTTCATTCTGATTTTTTTCTCCTAGAACAGAAGAAGTTTTCCCCCACAGACTCAGGACACCAAATACTGCATTGATTTCAACTGTACCATAGTTTCATCACTGTTTTAAAAGGTGCTGCATCCTCACTTACAAATATCAGTTAACAAATTATGGGTCACTCCACACTGTCAGGTCCAAGCAACACATCTGTAATCTGAAGTAGCCAGTACAGCAAGACTCATGGATAGAACAGGTATAAAACTTCACATCAGGGAAATAATACTCAAAGACATTTTCATAAACCCCGCAAAGCACTGAAAAACTATTTTTATGAGAGCTTCCAGTGGGAGAAGACTAATCATAGAGTTTTAACTTGGAGTGGAAGCAAATATCATTCTACATGTGAGTCTAACACAGATTTCCCAAAAGCCATTATAAGCCTGTATCTTCTAAGCTAATTTTTAAGGTGTGCTAAAGTAAGGACCAAAAATAGTACATTTGAAATGTGTTAGCATTGTAAATCAGGTGCATGTGAGTAGAGCTGGATCATGGTCAAATGGGACCCCTAGGCAGAGTCATGGATTGGGCCCCTTCCTCACAGCAGGCCCCCTCACAGCAGCACACCCCTGTATCCATTCTGGTGTCTCATTACTTGGTTATTTCTCCCCATTTACCATAAACACTGTTCAAACCTCACAGTGTACACACTATTTTCTTCTTTACTTCTACGAGTACAGATGTTTGGATTTAATTTACAACATTTTTCAAATTTTATAATACAAACATCGATAGCCATTTGCTAAACAAAACAATACAGTCTCACAATGAAAACAGCCTTAGCATGAACAGTAAAATTCTCTGTTCTTGAAACTCAAATTCACTGAAGTGACACTGAAACCCATATTCAAAGAAAATGCATTTGGCCAGTGGTAGATTAAAGTTTACCTTTAGGCTGTTTTCAAACCGTAGGCTCCCTGCACAGACCATGCATACAACCATGTGTACAACCATGTGTTCACTGCTTCACCTTCCTGATTGTATTATATTATGGGTTTTAAATTGGTAGTTTTGAACATTTTTCAGGTAAGCAAATGATACAAAATATATGAACCAATAATGACAGAAGTGCCCATTTCAGAACATTTCAAAAATAAAAGCCCACTCAAACTTCTGTCATTACAATCTACTAATATCAGTCAATATGCACAAACTCTGTTTGTTTGTGTCTTTCAGCTTTTCCCAGTTAGGGGTTGCCACAGCGTAACTCCGGTCCGCTAATGATTGGCAGTTGATTCTTACGTACCGGCTTGCCAGGCCTGATGCACAACCTTCAACAAAGGTACACCCATTCACGCATGTCTCCACGCAGAAGACGCTCTAGCTGAGAATCGAACCGGACAGCGTCTTACTGTGAGGCGACAACACTACCGCAGCACCACCACCACGGTTCTCAATATGCACAAACTCTGCCGAAGTTAAAAGTCATCTGAATAATTCCATATTAGAGAGATGTGTAACTTGACATTTCAATATTCCATCTACAAATTTAGTGTCTGCTGCCTTTGAAGAATTAATTGCCTATATTACATTAAAAAAAATAGTAAGCTGGTAATAATGCAACAGGGAATGGCTGGCAAACTGACAAGTACAGAGTTACTAGTAATTTTATCAAAAGGAGGACACACTCAGGAGGGCATTACTCCTATCCTTCCCATAAAGAGCACCCCAGTATCAGAAATCTATTCACATGGTGTGAGAGTAGAACCCACAACTTTCTACACCAAAGGCAAGTATGCTACCTATATGCTACTAACAGTGTTATCAAATTCTACAATACAAACACTGACTATTATTTGATAAACAAAACAGCTGCCCAGTGAAAACAGATTTAGCATGAGCAGCAGTAAACTTCTCTTACCTTGAAACTAACAATTACTTGAAAATACACTGAAACTCAAAATTTCTTTAGCAGTCTGGTAGTTGGTGTAGAAGATTCAGGATCTTGCCTCCAATGTAACTAAAATCCTTGAGCAATTTTGGTAGTTGGTGTAGAGGATTCAGGATCCTGCTTCCTGCAATTATGGTACAGGGTTTGAGCCTGAGTAAGTTAACTAACAGACACACGTGCACACACCAAGTTAATTGGTCAGTTGCAGGTACTTTAAATAAAACAGTGTCAATTTAAATTCTGTGTGCATTTAAAACAGGTTTACGTCTGCACTGTTGCATGCATTGTGTTAAAGACACACACACGACAACTGAGTGTGTGCTCATGCTTTCCTTCTTAAAGGAGAAAACACTGACAAAGAAATGTTTAGTTTTTTTTTCTCAATTCAAAAGTAAATGTGGATGGTCCCTGACCAGTTCTCTCTCTCACCCTACCCCCGCCTCCAGGCCCTAGGCAACTGCCTAGATCACCTAGTGCTGGATCTGGATCTGCATGTGAGAGAGCTGATTGTTCTTGAACCAATCTATACTCTACTACAGAAGTCTACATCTAACTCAAAGCTCCAAGTACACAGTAAATATTTTCCATCGGTGGTAAATGATGGTATAGTGCCTTAGCATCCACTGCTTCTTAATATACGACTGTGGTTGTGTCTTCCTTTTATTTGTTGTCTTTCCAAATAAGTGGGAGGAAATGCAAATTTCCAAAAAGTAGCAACACTTTTGAGTGTAACTAGCACCAAAATAAAATACTGTAAACATTTAAATGTGACTGCATTATGAAAAAAAAAAGAGAGAGAGAGAGAGAGAGAGACTGTCATGCACAGTCCACAACATACTTAAAAAGGGAAAAAAGGCCATGGACATTCATAAAGTACAGTTGTGTACACTTACCATAAATGTAGATGTTCGAGTGTATTCAATGTTGCAGTCATTACATTTGGGTTATCTGCTTGCAGTAGCCCTCAGTCGGCCTGATTAACAAAGTCTTGAGTCCTGCATCGGCTGCTGTCCCTTCTTCCATGGCATCAGGTTGGCAGGGGTATAAAACATGCAACCAATGCCATTACATCAGTTTTTCTTGCCCCAGATGTCAGGTGCACCCTAATGTGAAGCAATTAAATCTATAATACAAGGATATACCTCCAAAGAAAAGCAAATACACCAAAAAGCTTTTTGAGCATAGTAAGTGAGAGTAGAGGTATAGCCAAAAGAAGAAAGGGGGCTGGAAGGAGGGTAACCAGGACTGCAACGGTGAATACAATCAAACATCTACATTTATGGTAAGTGTACACAACTGTACTATGTTCTTCGTGTTTCACTGTTGCAGTCATTACATTTGGGTAGATTCCCAAAGCTAAGGTTGGGAGGAGGAATTCAAATAGAATTAGGACCAGCTAGAAGGCCTTGCAAGACTGCAGTGGCAAAACCAGCTCTGGATTTAGAGAAAATTGGCAGATGATAATGCTTGGTGAAAGTATGCACAGAACTCCAGGTATCTGCTTCTAGGACATCCCTTGTGGGGACATACCTGAGAAAGGTTGTAGAGGTAGATGCAGCCCTAGTTGAATGGAGTCTGATGCCCTGCGGGATAGGTTTTCCATGGTGCTTATAGCAGAAATGAATGCAGTGGCCTATCAATTTTGAAATGGTTTGCTTTGAAATAGCTTTCCCCTCTGTCCCTGCAGCAAATACCACCAGCAGTTGTTCAGATTTCCTTTGAGGTTTAGTCCTGTCCAAGTAGAATCTAAGTTGTCTGTGCACATCTAAGGATTGCAGTATCCATTTCCCTTTGTTCTGTGGGTTAGGAAAGAAGGCAGGCAAATGAATGGACTGATAAAGAGCCACACTGGGTACTACTTTGGGCATGAAGGAGGGATTGGTTCTGAGGGACACCCTGTCCGCATGAAAGATGATGAAAGACTCCACTGCCATAAGGGCCTGTAACTCAGATACTCTTCTTGCATAAGTGATTGCTAAAAGGAAAACGGTTTTCCAGGAAAGGAATTTTAAATTTGCAGTAGCAGCTGGCTCGAAAGGAGGAAGAGTGAGTTTCTCCTAGACAAAGTTAAGGTCCCAGACTGGAGTTGGAGCTCTCCTTGGTGGTCTTACATTTTTGGCCCCTCTGAGGAACTGCTTGAGCAGTGGGTGAGAGAAGAGGTGAGGCTCTGTGCTATAATGAGCTGAAATGGCTGCAGCATGAATTTTGACAGAGGAAAAGGACAAGCCCTTATGAAGCATCTCAGTCAAATATTGTAGTCTCTGAGGTAAATTGGGCACTGCTGTGCTCATCCCTTGAGATTGGTTCCAGGTACAAAATCTTTTCCATTTTGCAGCATAAGATTTTCTAGTACTAGGACTGCTAGACTCTAAAATGATATCCATCACTGATTTACTGAGGTGTGGTAAAGGAGATATTAGGTAATTAGCCAGGCTGCTAGGTTCAGGGTTTGCAGTTGAGGGTGCAGAATCTGGTTCCCCTGCTGAGACAACAGGGAAGGAGTCTGAAGCAAGTGCCATGGGGCCAAGCATGACACACTGCGCAGGAGGGGGTACCAGTGTTGGCGTGGCCAGTCTGGTGCAATTAAAACCGTTCTTGGCTTGTCCTGTTTGATCTTTAATAGTACCTTGGAGAGCAGAGGCAGAGGAGGAAAGGCATAAACTGATAGGTTTTTTCCAGCATCCACTTTCCAAGCTAGTTTGTGGGGAATCCTTGTGCAGAATTTGCCCAATTGATGGTACTGGGGGGATGAAAACAAGTCTATATCTGGGCTCCCCCATTTGCTTGTCAGCATGTTGAAAATCCTTGGTTCCAGTTTCCACTCATGTGGGTCCATGAGGTTTCTGCTTAGTCCATCTGCCAATGCATTTAGTTTTCCTGGCAGGAACTGAGCTTGTAGATTCACTTGGTAGCTCAAGGCTGTGTTCCACAATGCCATGGCTAGTCTGCAGATGGGGTTAGAGTGTGTACCCCCCTGCTTGTTTATGTACCACATGACCGTGGTGTTGTCAGTCTTCACCATTAGTTGTCATGGAAGAATGTGGTCCTTGAAGGCTGTCAGAGCATTCTGTACAGCTAACATTTCCTGTGTGTGATTTATGTGTAGGTGCATTTGACTTGAGATCCATTTGCCCTGAATGCACTTCCCTGCCAGGTGAGCCCCCCATGCATAGTCTGATGCATCTGTTGTTAAGGTTTGGGTGGCAGGGGGTAGTGTGAATGGTAGTCCCTTATTTTGGTGGCAGGCCTCTGCCCACCAAAGGAACTCTGGTGTAGACAAGGTAGGATAGGAATCATAGCTTCTAGATCCTGTGAATGTTGACACCATAGGCTTTTGAGATACCAATGCAGTTTCCTCATATGCAGCCTTGCATATGGAATTAGAAGAATGTAGCAGGCCATGAACTCCCAGGCCTGCAGTATTTGCCTTGCAGACAACTGGGTTTTTGTGGCCACTTGTTTGAAGTAGGTTGTCAAATGAGTCCATTTCTCTGGCGTGAGGAAAGCCATCTGGGAAGTTGTATTCAAGCTTGCTCCCAAGAATATAATTTTTTGACAGGGTACCAGGTGTGACTTCTTTTTGTTTATGGTGTACCCCAGACAAGTCAGTACCCTTTGAACAAAAGCCAAATGATTCAAAAGTATGTCCTGGCTTTCTGCCTGAATTAGACAATCATCCAGGTATGGATATATTTGAATATTTCTTTGCCAGCAGAATGCAATGACTGGAGCTAGGCACTTTGTGAATACCCTGGGTGCAGTAGATAAGCCAAAGGGTAGTGCAGAGAACTGAGAGTGCATGTCGCCTGCTTTGAAGCATAGGTATCTTCTGCAAGACTCCCTGATAGGGATGTGCAGGTATGCTTCTTTTAAGTCTAGTGTTGACAACCATGCATCTTTGCCTAGCATAGGAAGCAGCTGGTGAAGAGTCAGCATCTTGAATTTTGGAATCACCAGAAAGGTATTTGGAGTAGAAAGGTCCAGAATAGGACACCATGCATTGCCTTTTCTGGGTACCAGAAAAAGTCTTGAATAGAAACCTTGTCCCTTTTCCTCTTCTGGTACCAAATGAATAGCCCCCATGCTTAAGAGAGAGAGAGTACTTGATTTTTGGCCTCTGCCCACTGATTTGGGGGTAGATCTGGCCAACCACTTGGTGTTGGTAAGGTGTGGAACTGAAATCTGTATCCTTGGGACACTATATTTAAACCCCATTTGCCCTGGGTAATGAGTTCCCAGTTTTTGGCCTGCAGACCAATATTTCCGCCTAAAGGAGCATTCAGTTGCAAAGTGCCTAGAAGTTTTAAAAGCAAGTCATTGAGACAGTTTTCCATGGGGGGGGGGGTCTTACTACTCCCTGATTTGGGTGCGGAACCCCCCCCCCCCCACTGCTTAGTCTTGTGTGTCCCCTGGGACTGAAACCTGGGGTTTCTGCTGTGTCTGGGTTTGGCTTGAGAAGACCTGGAAGGGGCTGGAAAGGACCAATTCTGAAGGCTGAACTTGTAAGAAATCTTTAACAGTTTGCATAGATTTAGCTTTATCTTCCATCTTTTTAAGAACTTCCTCAGCCTTGTTGTCAAACAGGCAGCCCTGAGTTAAGGGAGCATCCAACAATTAAGCTTTAACATGATCAGGCAAAGATTACTCCTTAAGCCAAGCATGCCTTCTGAGCACAGACCCAGTAACAGCAGCCCTGCAAAAAGGCCTCTAATTAATCAAATTCACATTGGAAAGTGTGTTTTCCAACATGTTCAGCAGAATGCATTAAATCCTGTAATTCTTTACTTTCCGCACAGTCAGCAATCAACATAATTTTCTGTTTAAGCAATCCAATAACATGTTGCCGATGCTTTAACATATAAAACTGGCAGTTTAAAGCCCTAATGGGCAAAGTTGCAGAAGTGTAAACCTTCTTACCCCATCTATCCAGCGGCCTGGATTCTCTATAAGAAGGGGTAGGATTTTTAGCAGTATTAGCCTTAATACCCTTGGGTCCCTGTGAAATAGGGTTTTTAAAAAGGAACTTGTGTGAATCAGGAACCCTGTAATATCAGTCAGGTTTTCTGGGAGCAGAAGGCAAAGAATCAGGGGCCAAACTAGATTCCTAAAAAGCATCATCAACAATGTCTAGTACAGGAGGAATAGCTAAAGGCTTATGCTGAGGCAGAAGTAAGAAATCCCTAAGCCTCTTTTTTCAATCAGAAGAATCCTGGCTTTCCCAGTGGAAATGCTCCCTTAGAGTATGTAAGGTTTCACCAAAAGAAAAATTATCTAGAGGGGAAGCAGAGGGAATAGAGTCCTCTGCATCAGAATCCTCATAAGTAGATAAGGGCAAATCCAGATCATCAGAAGAATCAGAAAAATCAGAATCCTGGTCAGAAGATTCATAAACAAATTCAGTCCTAGGTTTCTTAGAAGGGGGAGGCCGGCTTCCCCTGATTAGAGTTATAAGATCTTCAGCCATTCTTACCATTTGTCTTTTAGGCATAGAGGCCTGAGCATATGGCCTGGGTGTCAGTTTTTTAGGCATGGTTTGAGATTTAGGTCTAAATGAAGAAGGAGGCATCGGTTTAATATACAAGTCCATAGGCCTGAATACACCCTCAGAAGCAGGTGCCTGCACAGCAGCTCTGGACCCATCCAAGGTAGAGACATTCGTGGGTTCCATAGTTGAAGCATCTTGCGGCATACCGGACTCTGAATGGGTCTCAGTAGAGGCCTGCGAATCAGTAGTAGCAGGTATCAGGGGCTGCGAAAACCCCTCACTGAGTACCGGCGAACTGGCGACTGGCTTAGGAGAAGCGTCGTCAGCAGTTTTGGACCTCGGTGGCCTGTCTCTGTCTTTATCCTTGCGTTTTTTCGAAATCCCGGTAGTCGAATGGCTAACTGATGACATTTCTGGATGATTAAACAGAGAACCGAAATATTTAGAGGCAAAAATATACCGGCGACAGATAGTGTGCTGATTAAATAAAGCACAAAACCGACAGCAAGGTGTGTTGTGGTCAGGGCCTAGGCAAGAAATACAGTACAAATGAAAATCTTTATGAGGTATTTGCTTTGCACAATTAATGCAATTATTAACTTTTACTGACATCGGTAAGGAGCATGAAAAAGTTTCCCCAACGGGGTACTTCGCTTTAGTTGAAGACTTTGGTTCTGAAACACGAAAATGAAAATCTCATGAGTCTGCCAACCGGCACTTGCAAACTGCTTCTGCTTTGGGCACTGCATGGCAAGAAAGACTGATGTAATGGGGTCGGCTGCATGTTTTACACCCCTGATGACTTGACGTCATGTAAGAAGGGACAGCAACTGATGCAGGACCCAAGACTTTGTTAATCAGGCCGACTGAGGGCTACTGGAAACAGATAACCCAAATGTAATGACTGCAACAGTGAAACATGAAGAACATCTGCCATATAGCTGAAACACCTGATGTCCTTAAGGGATCATTTGCATATATCCCATGATACCTCTAATGCAAGAAGTTTCAAGGAATCACAAAGTGGAAAGTCTAGCTTGACTAGATTTTTCTTTTAGTTTTTGCTGATTGGCACTCATTGTTTTAACTTTTATGAGCAGAGAACAGGTACTATTAGATTTATTGTTAGACTTGGTAAATGGGAGATAAACTCAGCATGATGTGGCTAAGACAAAGCCCAAATCCAAGACAAGAATGCTTATTCATGATTCATACCATTATTTTAATGTCCTACTACAGAGAGAGAGAGAGAGAGAGCTGTAAAATTAAATGCTCTTGCTAAATTTCTTTTTCATGCTGAAGAATCAGTCTATTGTTCAGTATATTCCTCTTGGACAGTTTACATAGGAAAACTGACTTAGTAGTGATCATGTGCATTTGTTACCTATTTTCAAGCTTCTAACTAGTTCTTTTTACTGATTAGTGATCTTAGATATATTAAACCTCTGACCAAATTAGTTTTAATAGAACACTCATGCCTGAACTGCCAATCAATCTTTGTACTACTTCATGCCTGCAGCACTGGTTAGGTGGATGGTGTTTTATGTCTTTTGCTCAGTCAAGCCTATAGCTCTTGAAAAGCACATCACAAGAAGTACTATTTTACAGTGTATAGTAATTGCAGTATTGGATCCATGGCATGCAATGCTCTGACTTGTAGTTTAAATGTGCAAAATTTATTTAAATTAAGCAAGCAAGGGAAAAAGCTGTTTTACTTGTTTAAATTTAAAATATTTTCTCACCTTTAGGTGTAACACTGATTACATCTCTAGTCAACTGCTGTGCAGCCTGACAGCAGTAAAAATTTAACAATGTGTTAACTATCTACTGGCAAGACTGATGGGTATAAATGTTTTAGCTCTATCTTTTCCTTCTCCTACATTCAGAGGTTGATAGAGTGCACAAGTGAAGTAGCAAATGCTGTGACAAATACCAGGAAGAACTAAAGTAAGATTTCTCAGACAAACAAAACTGTGTGAAGAAACTTCAAAATCAAGTACAGCGAGCCGACAGATACTGAAGTCATATTTTCTTTATATACAGCAGTTTAGAAGTTGAATTAAAAGGAATAAATGGGGGGTGGAGCCTAGATGGCAATGAGATAACAGCTCTTTTCAGAGCTCTGCAATTTCTGTATATTTGTGACAGGATTTTCTTATAAAACTGTTTTTTTTACTTTATATAATCTCCGAACATCATATCTTGTTTATATTCAATTTTGAGATCATTCTGTTAAATATTTTGTGTCAAATTATTGGAATCCATCTCTTCAATAACTTCTTCAAGTAAGAATAATCAACTCTGAAAATAACTACACAGACGCTTCTCTCAAGAAAGAACTATATCAAGTAACATCATCCCTATGAGACTCCTCAGTTAAGACAGATTTCAAGAAAACCTCTTAGAAGTTAAAGAAAATAGTCTGAAGCAGATCTTCTCATGGACATAAATCAGCAACTACAAACAAAAGTCTCAAGTCTTGAGATTTCTTTAACTGACATGGATCAATGTCTGAAAGAAAATTATTCTCTAACAGACACGTAATATTTGTTTACTGGAAAAAGTGGATGCTATGAAAAATCATGAAAGACAAAACAACGTTAGAATTTTTGGCTTACAAGAAAAATCATATGGAGACGACATGATTTCCTTTCTAACTACCTGGATACCAAAAACTTTTAATCTTCAGTAAAGCTTGTCATTTGGTATTGAAAGAGCACACAGATCAATTGGTAAACGAAGCTCTTTAGACTCCTCTACTCATTCCAGATAAATAGTTAAATTATTTACCTGCTTGGATTAAAAGGTTGTTTTAAAATCTGCTTGGTCAAAAGCTCCAGTAAAATATGGACACACTATCAGATTTGAAAATTACTACTCATCTAAAACAATGTAATATCTCTTTATTTTTTATGTTACTATAGCTTTAAATTCTAATCTATAACATTGAAAGTTGGGAGGGCTACATTTGCTGTCATAGAAATGTGTACTTTGGTTCTGTGTTTTTTTTTTAGTTTATGTAAATGTATTAGATCTATTCCAAGAGCAGTTTATGAAAAGGAAAGGGTGGTTGAGTAATTATATCAGCATTCTGTTTCTTACACAAGTGTACAGTGATTGTGTGTCTTTTTTGCGGGGGGATGACTAGGTATTTGATGCTTTGTATTGTGGATTTTCTCCCTATGTTTTCTTCTCATTTCTTTTCATTTTGTGAAACTCTTTAGTTCCAAGCTTTGTTTGCTGTTGGGACAGCTGAGTTGCTGCCCTTTGTGTATTTTAATATACTGGAATATGAAATTTAACTTGATAGATTGAGCCTGTGGTTATGTACTCTCAGTGGTTATTTTTCCTTGGAAAACCATGAACCATTGCATTATGAGTTTGGTTGTTCTCAGGTTTAAGTGAAAAGGGAATTTCAAGCTAAAGGCTATTGGTGTTGTTCAATAAAATAAAAAAAACATTAAGCAGCTTGTATTCTGAACCTAATGTTTAGTGCTTATAGATTTATTACAAAATTCTTGACTTCCTGCTTGTTGGCTAAGAGAGCTTGACTCTCAGATCTCCCTTATTTCCTGGCTACATATTATCTAAAGATCTGTGCCCTAGACGTGTTACATAGCCATTTGTATGCGTTGCGACAGAAGCACTTACTTGAATACGGCAGGCAATTGTGAAACTACTTTTGATAGTGGGGTTGTACTTTGCCTTTGTACTGTTTCTTACTCTAGAGTTACTTAATCAGTTATGTTTACTATACAAGGACAGGAGCAATTTTTAAAGCATGATTTATCTCTGTGGTTCAGATGAAAATTTATTTTATAGTTTCAATAAAATTATTTTAAATTCCTTTAACATTTATTACATAAAATTAATCTTTATATTATTTATAACTGTACATTTACATTATTCTAATTTCTTACCATGAGTTACTTCAGTTTTCATCCTTCCAGAACAACATCCTTTTTCTTCCCCCTATTATTCCCTATGGATATATTCACCTATTACTTTGTTTAGCAATTTACAAATGTTCTTCTTTTTCCTTTATCTTTTACTTGTAAACAACTATTGGGTTTTGATATTATACTTAATATATTATACTTTACTTAACTTTATGAAACTTTTGGGGAAGAAGGTATTTAGTTTAAGAATTAGTATTCTTTGTCTTTGCTGTTTTTAACAGTTTTCATACTTTGTAAGAGGTTTGTTCTTTTAAAGATAAACAGATTTAATGAAACAAAATATACATTTATAAGTATCTCAATTTTAGTTTTACAGTGATAATAGTGAAAATGGGCAAGACTACAACAAAGATGTTCTTAAAAATCATCTTACTCATTTACAGGGATATTCTATACTCATAGCATTGAATGACTGAAATACTTTTTCAAACTATAATACTGAACTAATGTATTTAAACACAAATGAAAAGCTGAATCTTCACAGAAGTCTCAAAGATAAAATCTGGTAATGTGCAAAGCAGCTATCTACTTCAAAGCCCATTTAAAGCACATGGGTACAGTCTTCACTAAAGAATATTCCTAATGGTCTAAAAAATGACTAAATTTATTATACACTTTTTAATATTCCTAACATTATGCAGATGCTTGGTGCCAGAGCCATGGGCTCATGCTCAATGCCAAGAAATGTATAGTTATCCCCTTTGGGGAAAAAACATGTACCCATGAATTACCACATAGGTGGCAGTACAGTAAACACCAAAAGTGTGATAAGAGACTTAGGGACACAGGTGGACAGTGGTCGCACCTTCGATAAACGCATTGCTACAACAGTCAGGAAATCCTTCTATGTGGCACACCTCATTATGAAGGGCTTTTCATCCAGAAAAAAGGAGGTCATTGTCCCACTGTACTCATCCCTCATTAGACCCATTATAGAATACAATGCCCCATTTGGTATGTAACTCTCAAGACATCTGCAACAACTGGAAAGGCTGCAGAAATACCTCACTAAAAGAATCACAGGCCTAAAGCAGATGCCCTATATTGACCATCTAAAAAAACTCCACCTATACTCTGTCGCACATCATCTACTCAGAGGCAATCTCTGCTTAACATACAAGGCCATGTCAAACCTAGATCTGTTGGACATGCTACACTTAAAGAAATCCCAATCCCTCAGAGACACATGCTCCAGGGATCTAAACCTTGTCATCACAATGAACAAAACATGCTGGAGGGATAGGTTCCTGATCCAGAGACTCCCCAGACTCTGGAATAGACTGCCCATACATGTCAAGCAGAGCATCTCTTTGGCCACTTCAAAAGGAACCTTGATGATTGGATGGGAGATAGGAAATTTACCCCGCGGATCACATCAGTCGCCCTGCTAGACAGGGGTCAAGGGAAGTAAATACTGTGGGAATAAATAGCCAGGGAATTGTTATGGCTAGGCTTGTATAGGTCCTAGGACCGATAAGCCTAGTACCAACCTATGAACTTAAAGCAAATGTCCCTATTTTCTATTAATCTATTATTAATGTATACAGCTTCTTTCTTGTTAAAATCTGATTTTAGATATATAACTTCATTAACCATGAATGCTCAAACTTTCTTTCATGTATGTTTAAAATCTCATTTATATCAGAAAGTTTGAATAATCCTCTGACTATGGACCTCTCACTGCTTTGACTCTTCCCGCTCCGTGCTTCCCTCTTGGCTCTCCTCCGCCCTCCTGCCCCCCCTCCCCCCCCCCCCCCCCCACACCTCACCCTTTATACCCTCTTAAACAAACACACACAAGATCTATCCACCCCTCACCCTTCTACCCCCTCCCCCTCCCACTTACCTTCTCTCCTTCCTACTCTTCTCACTATCTCATGGCCTTAAAAACATTTTTTACTACTAAAATTTTTCAGTTTTTTGCAACCCATATTAATCTGCTCATTAACAGACGCGACATCCACCCCAACCCTGGCCCTAACTCACCCTACCATCCCTTGGCTCTCTACAATTAATTAAATAAAAAATGGTGGGTGCTTATTACAATAAAACCAGGTGGCAAATAAAAAAAGTAAATCATACCAATTCCATAAAAAAATAGCAAAAAAATAAATTAAACATAATCTTGCAATCAAATAATTCCAAATGTTTATTTCCATCTTTTCCAAACTTCAAAACAAAAAAGCACCAAAACAGGTTTAGATCCATGAAAAAATTGGTTTTTTAGAGAAACCCAATAGATTAAATACTTTTCCTTTAAATCTCCCTCAAACTGAATCTCTTTGACTGGAACTTATCCTGGAACCCTTATATTTACCTGCACACTATAACTCCACCCTATAACTCCTGCATGGCTTCTAAACAAACAAAATAACAAAGACAAACAAAAACAAACAAATAATATACTTAACTGGACTTATACTTATAAGTATACAACACAGTCAGCAAACAAATCTCTCAGCCACCACCTCAGCCATATTACCGCTAACATATAACAAGTCGCATAAAACAAGTTTAACTCATAACAAGTTTAACTATCCCACAAGTCAAAAAATTCTTAAAAATTCTTGATCCATTCTTATGCAAGTCAATTGTTATGGTCAAGTCAATTCTCCTCGAAGATTCTTCTGTTAACTAAGCTGTTAATACTTTTTACTCAATCCTAACTTTTCTGACAATCAATGCAATATAAGAATCAAACCTAAAATAAATAAAAAACAACCCAAATAATGGCAGGAACTACTATCTTATCCTTAATATGAGTAAGCTTAAAAGATTGACTCTGCAAAAAACACAAAAAAACGCCTCTTATTTTCAGATTTTCAGAGAACAAAAAAACAAAGAAGCCATCCCACAAGATTAAAAAGGAACTTTTTATACTCAGCTACAACAATCATAACCTGAATGTTGTCTGTAATGCAAACTGTGGCTAAAATAAGACAGATACATTTGTCTCCTCTTTAATTATGCAGTGGCATCTAAACATATGAATAATATAGATACAATTGCAATTCAGCCGAGGTATACTTACTCTATTAGGGAAGACATAGATCACTTGTTGATAATCTTCATTATTGGTTTATGATTATTTTCACTAGTATTAAAAGTCTAAAATGATTGATAATATTGCTAGTTATATTTCTTCTCCCTCAGGCATTTTTGTTTCATGATATCACTCAAGCTATTTGTCTAGTATTCATTTTTTGTATGAATTTATATATCACATGCAGTGAATACTTCTTTTTCAGTAAATTGCAATTCCTAATCTTAAACGTAATTATAAAACGGACAACACAGAAAAATGTATACTCAGTCTTAAATATAATTTTAGATGTTCACATTTACAAAACAGTTGCAATTGTAATCATAATTCATTTCAGAGTAAATTTCTGATTTTTCTTTTACAGTTTATATTGTTTGAACATTTGGTCTAGAAATGTATTTAGTAACACATGATTGAGATGACAGAAGGTATGAGAGAGAATAGAGGAAAACAGTATAAAAGGGGATAATGGTAGCAAAGGGAAAGAAAATGAAGGAAGAAAACAGGAAAGAAAAGAGAACAAAGGAAAAAAGGAGTAATGAGAAGGAGGAGCAGAGGGGGGTGAAATGAGAAAAACAGAAGACTTTAATGAGGTCAAACATCTTTATTATAAAGAATTCCCATTTATATAAACATACTATTTTTGATTAAAACTGATATTTTTCTTTGTTACAATAGGGATTTTTTTATATATTTTAAAGGCTGAGAATAGTAGGTATGCCATGTTTAGATTTAGTCCCTTTTTATTTGCAAGTTCTTTTCTCTATTGCCAGAGATCTTAATAATTAGAAGATATTCACAAGCATATTTTTATTAATTTTGTATTTCTCGCTTCATTATATATCTCCCCAAAATAACTAAAACATAATAACCAAACCAAAACATTGCCAAAGTAAAAGTACATAACCCTATCTTTCACCTAGTGCAAGTCCACTTTTCAAAGCCCACATAAACATCCTGAAAAAAGGCTTCACTTCCATTCCAGACCAAAGGGCCAATCTTCCCAACATTCTATTCGACCTCAGACTTTTCCTAAGGAAACTCAACCTCAAAGACATTCTCAAAGACCAACACAAACGCTCCCCAGAACACCACCCTGACAACTAAAAGTACTTACAACCTCCCAATTATACAGCACACCAGCTATGTTCTTAAAAATCTACAATCAAGACATAAGAAACTTATTAAGTAAAAAAAGCAATGGTAAGTGGTTTAACCTCAGCAAGCCAGAAAAAGCAGGACTGAAAGACTTAAGTTACAACAAAAATATCTGCATAATGAAAGCAGACCAAGTGATGGGGGTTGTAATAATACAACAGACTGTATATAGGTTCATAGGTAGGTACTAGGCTATCTGCCAGAGGGCATTTATAAGCCTAGCCAGAGTGTGTCAGCTTTTGCCGCTCCATTGATTGATTAACTGAGCCACTGTCAAGAAGATAGGTAGGTACTAAAGTGTTGGCAAAACTGAAAAGTCTGTTAATAACTATGGTTTTTACTGTAGTATTTCTTTGCAAGAAGTTTACAAGATGTTTCATTTAATTGATGAACTGTTACTCAATTGTGTATTAACCAGTAAAATTACTGATGTTGAATTTCAATTTTTATCAATAGACAAACCTAGCCTAGGGAAATCCTTTGGCATCCCCAAATTTGCATAAACACTCTAGGTGACTCCCCTTTCAAACATATAGTCTCTAGCAGAAATACCAAACAGAAAAAAAATCTCTCAGTACATTGACAATTTACAGAACCCCTCAGCCCAATCCACCCCTACTACCTCAGAGACTCATAGATTTTTTAGACCAGCTACACAAAATTACAGTTGTGTACACTTACCATAAACATAAATGTTAGAGTGTATTCACTGTTGCAGTCATTACATTTGGGGTTATCTGCTTGCAGTAGCCCTCAGTTGGCCTAATTATCAAAGTCTTGGGTTATGCGTCAGTTGCTGTTTCATCTTCTGTGACGTCAGGTAGTCAGGGGTATAAGGCATGCAGCCAATGCCATTACATCAGTTTTTCTTGCCCCAGATGTCAGGTGCCCCCTCTAATGGGAAGCAATTAAATACATATATATGCAAGGTTATACCTCCAACAAAAAAGCAAATACACCAAAAAGCTTTTAAGCATAGTAAAGGAGAACAGAGGTATAGCCAAAAGAAGTCAGGGGGCTGGAGGGAGGGTAACCAGGACTGCAACAGTGAATACACTTGAACATCTACATTTATGGTAAGTTTACACAACTGTACTATGTTCGTTTTTCATTGTTGCAGTCATCACATTTGGGTAGATTCCCAAAGCTAAGGATGGGAGGAAGAATTTAGATAGTATTAAGACCAGCTATAAAGCCCTGCAAGACTGCAATAGCAAATCCATCTCTGGATTTAGAGAAAATTGGCAAATGGTAATGCTTGGTGAAAGTATGTACAGAACTCCAGGTAGCAGCGTCTAGGATGTCCCTGGTAGGGACACCTCTGAGAAAGACTGTAAAGGTAGATGCAGCCCTGGTTGAGTGTGGTCTTATTCCCCTGTGGGATAGGTTTCCATGGTGCTTATAGCAGAAATGAATGCAATGGCCTATCCATTTAAAAATGGTTTGCTTTGAAATGGCCTTCCCCTCTGTCCCTGCAGCAAATGCCACCAGCAGTTGTTCAGATTTCCTTTGAGGTTTAGTCCTGTCCAAGTAAAATCTAAGTTGTCTGTGCACATCTAAGGAGTGCGGTATCCATTCCCCTTTGTTCTGTGGATTAGAAAAGAAGGTTGGCAAATGAATGGACTGATTAAGAACCACACTGGATACTACCTTGGGCATGAAGGAGGGATTGGTCCTGAGGGACACCCTGTCCACATGAATGATGATGAAAGGCTCCACTGCCATAAGGGCCTGTAATTTAGATACCTTTCTTGCTGAAGTGATTGCTAAAAGGAAGGCTGTTTTCCAAGAAAGGAATTTTAACTCTGCACTTGCAGCTGGCTCAAAAGGAGGTAGAGTGAGTTTTTCCAATACAAAGTTGAGGTCCCAGGCCGGAGTTGGGGCTCTCCTGGGTGGTCTTAAGTTTTTGGCCCCTCTGAAGAACTGCTTGAGCAGTGAACGATAGAAGAGGGGTGGTTCTGTGTTGTAATGAGCTGAAATGGCTGAGGCATGAATTTTGATGGAGGAAAAAGAAAGGCCCTTGGGAAGCATCTCAGTTAAGTATTGAAGAATATGAGGTAAACTGGGTACTGCTGTGCCCATCCCTTGAGTTTGGTTCAAGGCACAGAATCTTTTCCAATTTTCAGCATAATATTTTCTAGTACTAGGCCTCCTTGCCTCCAAAATGACATCCACCACTTGTTTACTGAGGGATGGTAATGGAGAGTAGACTGCCAGGTTCAGGATTTAAAGCAGAGGATGCAGAATCTGGACCCCCTGCTGTGACAGCAGGGTAGGGGTCTGAGGCAGGTGCCATGGAGCCAGCAGTGACATACTGCACAAGAAGGGGTACCAATGTTGGCGTGGCCAGTCTGGTGCAATCAGTATCGTCCTTGGTTTGTCCCGTTTGATCTTTAGTAGTACATTGGAGAAGAGAGGCAGAGGACAAAAGGCATAAACTGATAGATTTTTCCAGCTGAAGGAGAGGGCATCCACTTTCCAAGCTTGTTTGTGGGGAGTTCTTGTGCAGAATTTGTCCAACTGGTAGTTCTGGGGGGAGGCAAACAGGTCTATATCTGGGCTCTCCCATTTGTTTATCAACATGTTGAAAGTCTTCGGTTCCAGTTTCCATGCATGTGGGACCATGAGATTTCTGCATAGTTCGTCTGCCAGTGTATTTAGTTTTCCTGGCAGGAATTGAGCCTGTAGATGCACTTGGTAGCTCAAGGCTGTGTTCCACAGAGCCATGGCTAGTCTGCTGAGGGGGTATGAATGGGTACCCCCTGCTTGTTTATGTAACACATAACAGTGGTGTTTTCCATCTTTACCATCAATTGTCCTGGAAGAATGTGGTCCTTGAAGGGTGTCAGAGCATTCTGTACAGCTAACATTTCTTTTTGATTGATATGCAGGTACATTTGACTTGGGTTCCATTTGCCCTGAATGCACTTCCCTGCCAGGTGAGCCCCCCATGCATAGTCTGATGAATCTTTTGTTAGGGTTTGGGCGGCAGAGGGTAGGGTGAATGGTAGTCCCTTGTTTTGATGGCAGGCCTCTGCCCACCAAAGGAACTAACTGTAGGCAAGGTATAATAGGAATCATTGCTTCTAGATCCTGAGAATGTTGACACCATAGGCTTTTTAGATACCATTGCAGTTTCCTCATATGCAGTCTTGCATATAGAATTAGGAGAATGCAGGAGGCCATGAACCCCAAGGCTTGCAGTATTTGCCTTGTAGATAGGGTTTTTGCGGCCATTAGTTTGAAGCAAGTTGTCAAATGAATTTGTTTCTCTGGCGTGTGGAAAGCCATCTGGGAAGTTGTGTTCAAGCTTACTCCCAGGAATATAATTTGTTGACAGGTTAGAAGATGTGATTTATTTTCATTTATGATGTACCCCAGACAGGTTAGCACCTTTTGTACAAATGCCAGATGATTCAAAAGTATGTCCTGGCTTTCTGCCTGAATTAGACAATCGTCCAGGTATGGGTATATTTGAATATTTCTTTGCCTGCAAAATGCAATGACTGAAGCTAAGCACTTTGTGAATATCCTGGGTGCAGTAGATAAGCCAAAGGGCAATGTAGAGAACTGATAGTGCATGTAGCCTGCTTTGAAGCATAGGTATCTTCTGCAAGATTCCCTGATAGGGATGTGCAGGTAGGCTTCCTTTAAATCCAGTGTTGCCAACCAAGCATCCTTGCCTAGCACAGGAAGCAACTGGTGAAGAGTTAGCATCTTGAATTTTGGAATCACCAAAAAGGTATTTGAAGTAGACAGGTCCAGTATGGGATGCCATGAATTGTCTTTTCTGGGTACCAGGAAAAGTCTTGAGTAGAAACCTTGTCCTTTTTCCTCTTCTGGTACAGTATGAATAGCCCTTATGCTTAAGAGAGAGAGTACTTGCTTTTGAGCCTCTGCCCACTGATTTGGGGGTAGATCTGGCCAACTGTTTGGGGTTGGTAATGTGTGGAAGTGAAATCTGTATCCTTGGGAAACTATATTTAAAACCCATTTGTCCTGGGTAATGAGTTCCCAGTTTTTTGCCTGCAGAGCAATCTTTCCGCCTAAAGGAGCAGTCAGTTGAGAAAGTGCTTGGAAGTGTTAAAGTTAAGTCATTGAGGCAGCTTACCATAGGGGGGAGTCTTACTACTCCCTGATTTGGAAGTGGGAGCCCCCCACTGCTTGGTCCTGGGCATACCCTGGGACTGAAGCCTGGGTGTTCTGCTGGTTCTGGGTTTGGACTGAGAAGGCCTGAAGAGGCAGGAAAGGACCATTTCATAGAGGGACAATGCCTACTAAATCTTGGAGGCTGTACTTGCAGGAAATCTTTAACAGTTTGCATAGATTTAGCTTTTTCCTCCATCTTTTTAAGTACTACTTCTGCTTTCTTGCCAAAGAGGTGGTTTTGATTTAAGGGAGCATCCAGCAATTTAGCTTTAACATGATCTGGCAAGGATTGCTCCTTAAGCCAAGCATGCCTTCTAAATACAGACCCAGTGATAGCAGCCCTGCAAGATGCCTCTAGTAAATCAAAACCACATTGCAAAGTATGTTTTCCAACTTGTTCAGCAGAATGCATTAAATCCTGTAAATCCTTATTTTCAGCACAGTCAGGAATCAACATCATTTTCTGTTTAAGCAATCCAATAATATGCTGCTGATACTTTAACATATGAAACTGGCAGTTTAAGGCCCTAATGGCCAAGGTTGCAGAAGTGTATACCTACTTACCACATCTATCCAGCGCCCTGGAATCTCTATCAGAGGGGGTAGGATTTTTGGCAGTAGTAGCCTTAATGCCCTTTGGTCCCTGTGAAATGGTCTCAGGATCTGCAGTAGGATTTTTAAAAAGGAACTTGTGAGAGTCAGGAACCCTATAATATCTATCAGGTTTTCTGGGAGCAGGAGGTAAAGAGTCAGGGGCCAAGCTAGACTCCGAAAAGGCATCATCAACAATGTCTAGTGCAGGAGGGATAGCTAAAGGCCTGTGTTGGGGCAGGAGTAAGAAATCCCTAAACCTCTTTTTATAATCAGAGTAATCCTGGCTTTTCCAGCGAAAATGCTCCCTAAGAGTATGCAAGGTTTCACTAAAGGAGAAATCCTCTGGGGTGGAAGCAGAGGGAATAGAGTCCTCTGCATCAGAATCCTCATAGGTAGATAAGGGTAAATCCTGGTCATCAGAGGAAACAGTAATTTCAGAATCCTGATCAGAATTATCATAAGCAAATTCAGTCCTAGGTCTCTTAGAGGGGGAAGGTTGGCTTCCCCTGATTAAAGTAACAAGGTCTTCAGCCATTCTTAACATTTGTTTTTTTAGGCATAGAGGCCTGACCATGCGGTCTGGGCATCAGTTTTCTAGGCATGGTTCTAGTTTTAGGCCTTGAAGAAGATGGCGTCTGTTTAATATGCAAGTCAGTAGGCCTGAATACACCCTCAGAAGCCAGTGCCTGCACAGCGGCTCCAGACCCATCCAAGGTAGAGACATCCGCAGGTTCCACAGTTGAAGCATCTCGCGGCATACCGGACTCTGAATGGGTCTCAGTAGAGGCCTGCAAATTTGAAGTAGCGGGTATCTGAGGCCTGAAAAAGCGCCTCACTGAGTACCAGCGAACTGGCGACTAGCTTAGGAGAAGCATCGTCTGCAGCTTTGGACCTAGGCGGCCTGTCTCTGCCTTTATCTTTGCATTTTTTCGGAATGTCAGTAGTCGGGTGACTTACTGAAGACATATCTGGATAATTGAACTGAGTACCAAAATATTTAGAAGTGTAAATATACCGACGACAAAAAGTTCGTTGTTTAAATAAGGCACAAAACCGACAGCGAGGTACGTCGTGGTCAGGGCCTAGGCAAGGAATACAGTACAAATGAAAATCTTTATGAGGTATTTGCTTTCCACAAGAAATACAATTATTGACTTTTACTGACATCGGTTTACAGCAAGTACAAGTTTCCCCAAAGGGGTACTTAGCTTTAGTTGAAGACTTCGGTACTGAAACTTGAAAACAAAAATTTCGGGAGTCGGCCAACCGGCACTTGCAAACAGTTTCTGCTTCGGGCACTGCATGGCAAGAAAGACTGATGTAATGGCATCGGCTGCATGCTTTTTACCCCTGACTACCTAACGTCATGGCAGTTGAGACAGTAACCAACGCCGGACCCAAGACTTTGATAATCAGGCCGACAGAGGGCTACTGCAAGTAGATAACTCCAAATGTGATGACTGCAACAGTGAAACACGAAGAACATCACAACGTCACTTCAGCAGATAACCTCCTAATCATGCTGGACATTGAATCCCTTTACACAAGTATACCCCACAAAGAAGGCCTTGCTGTCACACAGTGTTTCTCAAGAAGTATTCATGACCAGACAAAACCAAAGTAGACATCATCTGTGAGTTCATCTCCATGGTGCAACAATTTCTTTCACTTTAACCCAAAAGTATACCAACAGGTTAGATATGGAGCCATGGGGACCAAAATGGCCACTGCATACTTCAACATAGTCCTAAGCACCTGGGAAGCAGAAACCTTAGTAAACCTACAAGGTTTTAAAAAAAAACTAAACTATATCATTGTTATACTGATGATATCTTCTTCATCTGGCAAGGATCGGACACAGAGCTTTGAAATTTCATCTAAACAATCAACTCCAGTACTCCTTTCCTAAGGTTCACAGTTTCCAACACAGGCTCACAAGCACAATTTCTAGACATGGAAATTTCCGTGGACAAGGAAACCAGATCCTTTTATTCCAGTATAAATTGCAAAATGACTACCAGAACAACCTCCAGGGGTTCACAAGCCACCTCCCCCACTACATGAAATGCAAAATAGTGAAAGGGCAATTTATTCATCTTTACTGCATTATCAATGACAACATGGCTTTCTTCCAAGAAAGTGAGAAACTAAGCAACCTATTTTCTAGACAGGAGTTTTTCCAAACCTCTTATAGACAAAACTTTGTAATAAGTCAGCCAGGCTAGCTACACTAAATTCAAAGCAATCCTCAAATATAATTTGGAAGCTAAATCCAGCATCACAGCTACCTCTCCCTATCAGTCTTTGACATGTTCTACATTACGAACATTCTTACCACAAACTGGCACATTGTTCAAGGCAACAGGAAGCTCAGCCATACATTAGGAGACAACCTCATGTTCCGTTTCAAAAAAAAAAAATGCTCAAACATTCCTTTGAGCGCCAAAAGGATTCCTACTTTAGACTATCCCAAAGTGACAGAACACTCCTCTAAACATCATGTATCAGTTTGGTAAATGCATAGAATGCAAATTCATTTATGTATGTTTTGATTATACCTTTCCCTGACAACAAGTTCACAGTCATCTTCAAGAATATTGTGACTGCAATTATGCCAATTTAATTCATGCTGATTATTTGAAAAAAATGTATCCTATTCTATATTGGCAAAAATACCATGAAACTCTCAGACAGAATCAAGGAACACAATGCAGCCATTAAGAACTGGCATTTTCAAAATGCATTAGCCAAGCACAGCAGTACATGCTCTGGGTTCCAAACCTTCACATTGCTTGGCCTAGAGAAACTAGAACATTTTGTAGGAGATACCAACACCTTCATTGAACTATGCAAACTGAAATGGCAACTCCTACTCAATGGTGATGTCACCCCTGGATTAAACGACAGCCTAAACATTAAATGTGCAACCAAATGGCAAAAATAAATGTGGAGCTTGGAGCTTTTTTCAAAAACAAAACTACCTAATTGGTTAAGATTTGTTACTTATAGCAGTTTACTCTAACATATGCTTTATTCTGAAGTTCTAATCTAATAAAGAACAAAAGTGCTCAATCACAGAACTGTTCAAGCCTCATCTATCCGAGTCCAGAGAAGTGTTGGTACTTTTAGTAGTATGTTCTTCTTATAGACTTATTTCAGTATTAAATGTGGATTACAAAATTTTTATGTTCATTCTAGCAGACAGATTAAGAAACTATTTTACCTAGTTTAACTGGTTTAGATCAATCTGGCTTTGTTTATAAACAACAGAGGTCTGGGAATATCAAAAAATGTATTATTCCGCCTGATGTTATGATTAAAAGAAAACAAGAATATCTTGTTATTAGCTTAGATATTGAAAAATAGACTTTGATTCTCTGAACTGGAATTGTTTTAAAGCAAAATTCAGTTTGATTTCCCTCTCAATTTATTTCTTTATCAAGATCCACCTATAATAATAAAACCTATGTAAAATTGGGTCCTTTTACTTCAAACTCCATAAATATAACAAAAGGAACCAAGCAACACCATCCTCTATCATGTGTACTATTTGATCTTGCTATAATTCTAAGTCAAAGGTTCGGGGTTTAGAAATTAATCAAGACTATTAATCAAAAACTGTACTTTTTGCAGATATTTTATTGACCCTGCAAAATTCTAATGGTACTTTAAAATAACTGAAATATGTTATAGTGCAATTTCAATCAACGTCTAATCTTCATTTCAATAATGCTAAATCTAATTACTTTTTTATTAATAGAAAAGGTTTGCTAAATTCAGACATTAAATTATTTGAAAAGGAATCTTATAATCTTCTTTACTTAGGACTAAATACCTTAAAAAGAACTGAAGAAGCTTTAAATTATAACTATGAAAAAAATCATATCCACTATAACTAATCAAATTGCTTTCTGGAACTAAATATTCACTATTTTTGGAGATAATATTATACAAAAATAATTAAAATAAAATAAAAAAACAAATCAAACCAATAAATAGATTATTGTTAAACTTGTTGTGGTATCAAAATAGACCTAGTCTTCACTTACTCAATCATATTAGACCTTGGAACTCAGGAGGTTATCAACTTTCCAAGTTAGATACATATGTGAAATCAATACTTAAAAAGTACAGTTTTGTACCTACCATAAATGTAGATGTTCGAGGATCCACATTGCTGCAGTCATAACCTGTGGTTAGTCCGCTGTCCTCGGTCGGCCCAAATACCAAAGAGTTAGGCTGGCGTCGGTCAAGAGCGCCCGGAGCTGACGTCAGTACGTAGTAGTACTTAAGCGCATGACCGACGTCATATCCTCAGTCTTTCTTGCCCCAGATGTCAGAAGGCCTTAAAAAAGGAAAGGCCAGAGCCAAAATAGTAAATAACCAACAACCACAAAAGAGAAAATAACAATGATCCCAAAGGAAAAAACAGCAACCCCAAACAATAGAGGGGAAGGAGGGAGGGAAAATAGGACTGCAGCAATGTGGATCCTCGAACATCTACATTTATGGTAGGTACAAAACTGTACTATGTTCTTCTCACATTGCTGCAGTCATAACCTGTGGGTAGAATCCCAAAGCAAAGGAAAAGGGAGGCTGGCAAACTAAAAGCATTAGGAGCTGCTAACATGCCCTGTAAAACTGCAGTGGCAAACCCAGCCCTAGACTTGGAATAAAGAGGGAGATGGTAATGCTTAGTAAAAGTGTGTACTGAACTCCAAGTAGCTGCTTCCAAAATATCCTTAGTAGCTACCCCTCAAAAGGCAGTAGATGTGGCAGTAGCCCTAGTGGAATGAGGTCTGATCCCAACAGGAACATTCTTCCCATGATGAGAATAACAAAAGCAATACAATGACCAATCCACTTAGAAATAGTTTGCTTTGAAACAGCTTTCCCTTGAGAAGCCAGAGCAAAAGAAATAAATAACTGTTGAGTCTGCCTGAACTCTTTAGTTCTGCTCAAATAATAACGTAGCTGCCTGTGAATGTCCAAAGAATGCAAGACTTTTTCCCCCTTATTTTGGGGATCAGCATAAAAAGTAGGCAAATGAATAGACTGGTTCAAGGCCACATTAGAAATCACTTTAGGCATAAAAGTAGGGTTAGTACGCAAAGACACCCTATCCTTATGGAATACCAGAAAAGGTTCAACTGGGGTTGGGAGGGTGGCCTAATGGTTAAGATGTTTGCCTTACAAACACAAGGTGCAGGGTTTGAATCTCACAAGGGATAATTGGCTAGGCTTAAAATGGCTCGCAAGGGCAGCTAGCTTAGTACTAATCTATGAACCTATGAACCTATGAACTGCCATGAGTGCCTGCAATTCAGAGACCCTCCTAGCAGAGGTAATGGCCAACAAAAAAGCAGTTTTCCAAGACAAAAACTTCAGCTCAGACGTAGCTGCAGGTTCGAAAGGAGGTAAAGTAAGCTTTTCCAACACAAAATTGAGATCCCAGGAAGGAGTAGGAGCTCTACGTGGGGGTCTTATATTTTTTGCCCCTCTAAGAAATTGCTTAAACAAAGGATGAGAAAATAAAGGAGGGTCACAATCATTGTGAGCAGAAATGGCTGCTGCATGAACCTTCACAGAGGAAAATGACAAACCCTTGTCCAGTAATTCAGTAAGGTATTGTAGCATAAAACTCAAATTAGGTACTGAGACATCAAAGCCCTTTGCTGTGCTCCAAAGAAAAAATCTCCTCCATTTATCAGCATAAACTTTTCTAGTACTGGGCCTGGCTTCCAAAATGACATCTAAAACCTGTTATGAAGCTGAGACCCCACAGGCTCTAAAACAGAATACGCCAGGCTGTTAGGTGCAGGGACTGCACCCTGACATTGAGCAAATGATTGCTTGACTGGGACAACAAGTGAGGAATCTGTGGCAAAGGCCAAGGAGGCTCCTGAATTAAACTCCTCAGCAGAGGATACCAGTGCTGACGTGGCCAATCTGGTGCCATTAGAATCATGCAAGGCTTGTCCCGCCTGACTTTCAAGAGTACCTTGGGAAGGAGAGGCAGAGGAGGGAAAGCATAGATGTGAAGGTTGTTCCAACTGAAAGATAGAGCATCCACTTTCCAAGCTTTTGGGTGAAACATCTTTGTGCAAAATTTTGGTAGTTGGAAATTTAGTGGAGAAGCGAACAGATCTATGTCTGGAATTCCCCAAGCCACTGTCAAGTGTTGGAATACCCGAGGATCCAATTTCCACTCGTGGGGGTCCACAATTTGTCTGCTCAATACATCTGCTAGGGAGTTCTGTGCTCCTGGCAGAAACCGTGCTTGAAGAGTGATGTGCAAACTCAGAGCAGTCTCCCACAATAGCATTGCTTGTCTGCAAAGAGGGTAAGAATGGGTTCCCCCCTGCTTGTTGATGTACCACATGACTGTTGTGTTGTCTGTTCAAATCAACACCTGTCCTGGTTGAAGTAAGTCCTTGAAGGCCATCAGGGCAAATTGGACTGCTAACATCTCCTTCATGTTGATATGCAAATGTTGTAGTCTGGGAGGCCACGTGTCTTGTATCCATTTCCCATTGAAGTGTGCTCCCCAAGCCAAGTCCGAGGCATCTGTCATTATGATCTGACCAGAGAGTCCCTTGTTTAGGTGACATTCCTGAGCCCACCACAAGAATTCCTTCTGGATGCAAGGTATTATCCGAATGACAGTGTCCAAATTGTGGCAGTGTTGGGTCCATAAAGTTTTGAGATACCATTGTAGCTTCCTCATATGCAGTTTGGCATTGGGAAGTACTAGAATGCAAGATGCCATGAACCCCAAGGCTTGAAGGATTGTCCTTGCAGTCAGCCTGGACAGTACTGATAACTGCTGGAAGTATAGGTGAAGAGTTCTTTGTTTGTCCGGGGTCAGAAAAGCCATCTGAGAAGCTGTATTCGGTCTCACACCCAGAAAGCACATGTCCTGAGAGGGTACTAGACTGGACTTTATTTCGTTCACAGAATACCCTAGGCACCTTAAAACTGCCATTACATACTGCAGATGCTGAAGTAACTTGTCTTTGTCTTGAGCAAGAATCAGGCAATCGTCCAGATAAGGATAAATTTGTATTCCCCTCTGTTTGAAGAAAGCTATTACAGGGGCCAGAACTTTTGTGAACACCCTGGGCACAGTAGATAAACCAAAGGGCAATGCAGAGAACTGATAATGAGAAATACCAGCCCGAAATCTCCTGCAGCTGGGCCTGATAGGAATGTGAAGATAGGCCTCTTTGAGATCCAGGGTTACCATCCAGTGATCTTTGCCTAGCATAGGCAGAAGTTGCTGTAATGTTAACATCTTGAACTTTGGAATGTCTAGGTAGGTATTGAGAATGGACAAATCCAGAATTGGCCTCCAAGTGTTTCTTTCTTTGGCACTAGGAAAAGACGGAATAAAACCCTAGGCCTACTTCTGATGGAGGTACCACCTGGATAGCTCCCATCTGTAAAAGCAAAGAAATTTGCTCCTGAGCCTCCAGCCTTTGCTGAGGAGGCACATCCGGCATGCATTTGAAGGGAGGAAAAGTGTGAAAGTAAAACTTATAACCTTGATTTATTATTTCCAACACCCATTTGTCCTGGGTGACCAAATGCCAGTTTTGTTTGAAAAGTGCCAACTTTCCTCCCCTAGAGGAGCTGCCAGAAAAGAAGGATCTGGCAGCTGAAGATACAGGTCATTGGGTCCGTTTACGAAAAGGCTGACCCCTGCCCTCACCAGAAGACTGTGCAGGAGAACTCCAAGTCCTAGGTCTGAAAGAATCCTGAGCGTGAGCCCTGCCTCTACCACGTCTAGACCTGCCCTTAGACTGAAAATCCGAAGAAGGGTAGGACCATCCTCTAGCAGGCCAATTCCTGCTAAACTTAGGGGCTGCACCTGCAAAAATCCTTGACCGCTGCATAGATTTAGCTTTATCTTCCATCTTTTCAAAACTGACTCACAGGAGAACCAAAAGAACTTCAGATTGAAGAGGAGCATCCAAAATCCGAGCTTTAACATGCTCTGACAAATTTTGATCCTTAAGCCAGGCATGTCTACGAATAACTGAACCAGTAGCAGCCACCCTGGATGAAGCCTGAAGAGCATCGAAACCACACTGCAAGGAATGTTTTCCAACTTGATCTGAAGCATGAACCAACTCCTGCAATTCTTTACACTCTATACCCTCAGATAAAGCATCCACCTTAGATTTCAATTGGTCTAACAAAAAGTTCTGATACTTCAGCATATGAAACTGGCAATTTAAAGCCCTCACAGCTAACGCAGAAGAGGTGTACACTTTTTTCCCCCACCTATCCAATGCTCTAGAATCTTTATCCAAAGGAACTGGATTCTTAACCACAGAAGCTCTGACACCCTTCGGCCCTTGAATAATAGTTTCCGGATCAGCTCTAGGACTCTTATAGAAATATTTATGTGCTTCTGGAACTCTGTAATATCTGTCTGGCTTGACAGGTAAAGAATCAGGATTAAGTGAAGCTTCAGAAAAAACATCCTGAACAACATCTAAGACAGGAGGAATAGCCAATGGCCTATGTTGTGGTAAAAACAAAAATTCCCCAAGCCTTTTTCGAGAATCTGAAAAATCCTGACCTTCCCACTTGAAATGTTCCCTCATGGAATGTAAAGTTTCAGAAAAGGAAAAATCCTCTGGAGGAGAAGCAGAGGGACAGGAATCCTCTGCCTCCGAATCTGAATAGGAAGGGTAATCCTGAATATCCTCAGCTGAGGACTCAGAGTAGTCTGAAGAATGCTCCATTCCCTCTAAATCTGTCTCTACCCTAGGCCTCTTCTCTGGGGGGCGCAAAGATCCCCTGATCAAAGTAATCAAATCCTCTGCCATTTTCAACATATGTTTTTTAGGAACAGAAGCTGAAGAACTAGGGCTATGGCCAGTCCCAGAAAGACCAGGTTTAGCCTTAGCATGGCCTTTAGCCACTGAGGTAGAAGGCCTAATAACCTTTTGTAAGGATGGAACTACAGATACCTGAGAAGCACCTCGGCCTGGCCTAACTCCTGAGAGGCCAACTCCTGCAAAGAAAAGGCTTCCCTGGGATTCAGCCGAGACCTCGGCGGATCCACAGATTCAACCGAGGTTCCATAGAACCGGCGTCCGCATCGGTTTAGACCTTAAAGATTTATCTTGCGGGCATCGGAGGATCCGACGGCATGTTGTAGTTACACCGCTTACCGAAAACAAGCCTGGCACAGTCTAACCTTCGTTTAATGGTGCGCTTATTAAATCTTGCGCAAAAGCGACACCAGACTACGTCGTGTTCAGGCCCCAAGCAAGGAATACAGACAGAATGATGGTCCCTATGAGGTATCTGTTTCCCACAAGAAATACAATTATTAACTTTTTCTGACATCCGGATTAACTGAGGCAAGAAAAGACAAAAATTTTAGCCCAACTTGGTCTTCGGTCTGAAACTCGATATTTGAAAATTTCAGAACGCCGAACGGCACTTGCAAATGCTGCTTCTGCTTCGGACCACGCGGCAAGAAAGACTGAGGATATGACGTCGGTCATGCGCTTAAGTACTACTTCTGATCAGCTCCAGGCTCTCTTGACCGGCGCCACGAACTGACGCCAGCCTCAGGCGCTTTGACCCGACGCCAGCCTAACTCTTTGGTATTCGGGCCGACCGAGGACAGCGGACTACCCACAGGTTATGACTGCAGCAATGTGAGACGAAGAACATCTATATTTAGCTAGTTAGATAATAATTATAATTCCAATTGGAAAAATGTACATTGCTTAATATGAACAAATTGAAGTTTTTAAATCTTAACAATCCTGAATTTTTTAATCCTGTTCTGGATATTTGTATATTATATACAATTTACTTATATTCCTACAAAATCTGATTTTATAAATCTAACTTTAAAGAGCTTTAAAAAATAATTTGAAATAATCCAAATTAAAAGTTTTGGTTTGAAACTTATTCCATTTTTATTAATAAAAATAATTTACAAAAGATGTTCCAATTCATATACTCCATAATTGGGAAAATCATAAATTATTTTGTTGGAATCTTTATGCATAGAATTTAATAGGGATTGCTCTCATTTGCAATCACTCATTACTTAAATTCACAATAAATTCTCATATATTTCTAATTCTACAAGTAGTCCATTTCCACAATTGTTAAAAATGTAAAATATGTGCAAATATCAAGAAAATTCGTAATATGATTTCTATAGTACACGCCGTTTAAAATATTTACAGTAATTTGAATGATACGTTTTGGATTTTTTTTTTTCAAAAGAACATCAAATTACTTTTAATGGCCAAAACAAAAACAAAAGCTTAATTCTGTATATTTCTAAAACCTGCTTGTCTCTATACTGAAGGCTATTTGCTTGCAAATTCATTTATACAGATTTTTTTACTATTAAAGTAGCAAAGTTTCATAAAAAAAACAGCAGTAGACCATTGGAGATGTAAGAAATTTGTTAATGCCAACTGGTCTCACATGGTTTTTGATTGTCCTTTATTATCTGAATTTTTGGGAAGGATTCAAAAAATTTAAAGCTTTATGGACAGAATCATTTATACTTCTTAAAAAGCTAATTCTATTCAATATTATACAGATAAAATGTTGAAAAATACTTTTACTACTTAACTTGAACCATTCTTGCTCTGGCCAGAAAAATCATCACAAAGAATTGGAAGAAATCTTCACCGTCACAATTTGATAAATTCTGTGTATCACTAAAAGACACTGCTATTAAAGAACTACCAACTAACAGAATCAAATTTATCCTAACAAAATTAAGGAAAACTCCCAGATAAAAATGTTTACCCTCAGGGAAATTTTTTCACCATATTTTCACTTAATTTATTAGATAATTTATCCTTAAAACTGCTTGCGTTATATTTATATGTGTGTGTGTATATATATATATATATATATATATATATATATATATATATATATATATAGAGAGAGAGAGAGATATCACATGTGTGTGTGTGTGTGTGTGTGTAAATATATATATATATATATATATATATATATATATATATATATATATATATATATATATATATTTTTTTTTTTTTAATTCTAAGGTAATAATGTATATAATGTAAATAGGTTTCTTTTGGGTTTTTTTTCTGAAATTTATACTGTAATGTCCAATTTACATATGTTTATTTGTATTTTATTAATATTGTTAAAGTTGGTTATATTTGTATTTTATTAATATTGTTATATTTGGTTATATTATCTTAAATGTAATAAATAATTTTGAACAAAAAAGGAATAAATCACTTTGTAAAAGAAACATTTATATTTGGTTAGAGGCATCCTTTAAAATCTTCCACCCTACTAACTCTCTCCTTGCAGTAAATGAAAAGCATGCTCTCGTTAGCAAGGTGAAACGGAACATGTGTTTAAAAAAACACAGACATACAGAGCTTAAAATAAATTTATGTCCTGTCATTTACCGAGAGTTTTTAAAATTAAGTTAAGGGGCACTCAAGATTCATTTAACAAGTAAGCAAAGAAAATGATGTCACTCTAGGTTAGTAGACTAGTGTAGATGAAGTAATTTCTGAATAATACTGTTATGTCATATATGTGCACAATATGATAGACTGACAAAAGTACTTAGCAAATTAAGAATATTTTCACAAAGGCACATAGAAGTATTTTCCTTTACAATGTCTGCAGTTATTTTCCTAAATCCATGAACATCAGGTCTGATCAACAAATAAAGATAACCACTGCCACTGTCCCTGCTTCCTTTAAGCATTCTATCATCCCACTACCCAAAGTACAATAGCCTTCAAATATGAAATACTAAAGACCAAGTTCCTATCTATGTCCCATAAATTTTAAAAAAATTGAAAAACTCCTATACAAAACTATTTAAGCATATAAACAGCCATGGACTGCTTTCAGATCACCAGCATGGGTACAGAAACTCCTTTGGCAGCATTATTCACTGCAACATATCATATCTACAGTAATAACAGTCTTATAACTACTGGTATATTTGTCAACCTAACTAGGGCATCTTAGATAGTTAACCATAATCTGCTCTTGTACAAACTTAAAACAGTAAACTGTGGAGACAATGCTATTGCCTGGTTTCAAAACTACCTAAATATAGAACCTTCCAACTTTACAGTCATTCATCCTGCTCAGAAACTGATATACTTACTACTGGTATGCCACAAGGCTAAGTACTATATCCACTACTATCAGGTACACTTAGTACTTGTGTGCCACAAGGCTCAGAACTAGGTCCCCTACTGTCAGATGCACCTAATACAGGTGCTCCACAAGGCTTAGTACTAGGTCCACTACTTTCAGGTACACCTAATACAGTGAGCCACATGGCACAGTACTAAGTCTAATACTGTTCTCACTATTTATTTATGACACTTCCCTTAATTTCCCAAATATAAAGATTATAATGTATATGGATGATTTCTATTGCTAGTTACCAACAAAAAATCTCCAATCATTCCAAAAAAAAAAAATATAAATATTCACCCAGACTCTTAGACTTGTGCATGTGGCTGCTATCAAACTTGCTATTAATTATCCACACAAAGGCAAATCTTATGCTCTTAGCAAACCCAGGAAATGTCATTTATATATATATATATATATATATACATATATATATATATATATATATATATATATATATATATATATATATATGTGCGACCAAAACCTGAAAACTGTGAAATGCAAAACATTGAACATAATCCCACTATACACCACACACCACATACACCAGCCTCCCCATATTGAAACAAACAAAACACGCACAAACACAATACAAATAAATAAACCTACCCCCAATACTTATATACACTAACTCCGAGGTTGCACCAAACAGAAAAAGACAGTAAACTCACCACTACATCCTACAGTCCTCACACACATATACACACACACATAAAATCACAAATGGACAAACACCACTTTCAACACTTACACTCATACTCTTACCTACCTACCCTGACCCACACCTAAAACGTCTGAACATACTCACATACACTCAAATCCCTAACCAAAACCCATAAAAAATATTCACTTACCTTACTCTTCCAACCATATCCACATATGAAATGTAAATCAGGCACACTGTACATCTCACGTCCTGTAGCGCATCACCAAATCCTCAAATTTGACATTTCCGGATTCACAGTTCTAGGGTTTCACTATTTCAGAAGTTCGGATTTATAGTCTCGAAATACTGAAATTCAATATTTCAGTATTTCAAGATTATAAAGTGAATCCACATATTATAAAGCCTTGAACATCCTTTTTAAACTATCCATTGAGCAAACTGGCTTCCCATCCCTGTCAAAGCCACCTTTCTTCCTAGCTCAATATTGTACACATTTTCCCCAGACTCCTACTGCCCTCCTTTATGATGCAATCTATGAACATAATCTACTGACTGGTCATTAAAGAGGCATACCGCCTTACAACTCTTCTTACCCATCCTTTCTTCTTTCCATAGGTGAAAAATCTTTTCTGAAGTTCCTCCCTCCCCACAGAATGTGCTCCCTTTTAAACTTAAGAAAATAACCAACTCTACACAATTCCAGAAGCTTCTTAAACTAAACTATGTTTACAAAATCAAACCAAGTGTACATGCTTCACTGACCAAGGTTAACCTGGGAGTTACGTGGTAAACTTATTTAGAACTTATAAGCATGATCAATTTTGTTTTATTCTTTCAGGATGCACTTCCAGTGCACATCTACATGTTATACATTTCAAATGCAGCATAGTGTACATGTGCGTATGCATGCACATGTGCATCAGACTGGCACTGTATGCAGAATTTTTTTGTCTTCCACCTAATAAATACCAAGATAGGCAGTGTTCCCCATGACCAATAAAGTACAGTCATGTACACTTACCATAAATGTAGATGTTGGAGTGTATTCACTGTTGCAGTCATTACATTTGGGTAATCTGCTGGCAGGTTGCCCTCAGTCAGCCTGAATTCCAGTGTCTTGGGTCCTGTGTCAGTTGCTGTCTCCTCTTCCATGATGTCAGGGGTATAAAACATGCAGCCGATGCCATTTTCTTTAGGTTTTCTTGCCCCCGATGCCATTTCCTTTAGGTTTTCTTGCCCCCGATGTCAGGTGCCCCCAAAAAGGTAGCAAAAAAAAAAGTACTTGATATATATATATATATATATATATATACACATATACGTATACATACATATATGCATCAATATAAACTTTACCTTCATCTACAAGCAAATACACCACATAGAGAAGGAAAGATAAACTCCAGAATGATAGGGGGATGGCAGGAGAGTAACCTGGACTGCAACAGTGAATACACTCGAACATCTACATTTATGGTAAGTGTACACAACTGTACTATGTTCTTCGTGTTTCACTGTTGCAGTCATTACATTTGGGTAGAATCCCACAGCTATGGCTGGGGGTCTGGAGTTAAACAGCATTAGGGGTGGCTATAAGGCCCTGCAGAATTGCAGTGGCTAAACCTGCTCTGGATTTAGAGTAGAGAGGCAAATGATAATGCTTTGTAAAGGTGTGAACAGAACTCCAAGTAGCACCCTCTAGAATGTATTTGGTTGGTACTCCCCTTAGAAAGGCTGCTGAAGTAGCTGCAGCTCTGGTGGAATGAGACCTAATGCCCTTGGGCACAGGTTTAGCATGGTGTAAGTAGCAGAAACGGATGCAATGGCATATCCACTTTGAAACTGTCTGCTTTGAAATAGACTTGCCCTCTGATCCTGCAGCATATGCCACTAGTAATTGCTCAGTTTTTCTTAGAGCTTTAGTCCTGCTCAAGTAGAATCTTAGCTGTCTGTGTACATCCAAGGAATGCAGAATTCTCTCACCTTTGTTCTGTGGACTTGGATAAAAGGCTGACAGATGAATAGTTTGGTTAAGAGCCACAATGGAAACCACCTTAGGCATAAATGTAGGATTTGTCCTTAGAGATACCCTGTCTGGGTAAAATATGATAAAGGGCTCTATAGCCATGAGGGCCTGTAGCTCTGAAATGCCTTTTGCTGAAGTAATTGCTAGAAGCAGAAATGTTTTCCATGATAAAAACTTTACATCAGCAGTAGCAGCTGGTTCAAATGGAGGCAGGATGAGCTTTTCCAACACATAATTGACGTCCCACACAGGTAATGGTGATCTAGGAGGCCTTAAATTTTTGGCTCCTCTAAGATACCACTTTAGTAAAGGATGAGAAAAGATTGGTGGCTCTGTATTGTAATGAGCCGAAATGGCAGAGGCATGGATTTTAATTGATGAGAAAGATAGGCCTTTGTCAAGCATCTCAGTTAAGCATTGCAATGTCTGAGGAATATTTGGCTCTGCTGTATCAGTTCCTTGTGCTTGATTCCAAGCACCAAATCTCTTCCATTTGTCAGCATAAGATTTTCTAGTACTAGGCCTTCTGGCTTCCAAAATGACATCCATCACAGCTTTACTGAGAGGTGTTGTTTGTATGACTACATGATCAGCCATGCTGCCAGGTTCAGAGTTTGTAGTTGATTGTGCAGGATCTGATTGTTTTGCTGGGACAGTAGTTGTGGTCTTTGAGGCAAGGTCCAAGCTGGGTATTGAGACAAGTTCCTTAGGACTGGGTACCAGTATTGGTGGGGCCAGTCTGGGGCAATTAGTATCATCTTTGGTTTCTCTTGTCTGACTTTTAGGAGGACCTTGGGGAGAAGAGGCAGAGGAGGAAAGGCATAAACTGATGAAGGATAGGGCGTCCACTTTCCAGCTTGTCTGTGAGAAGTCCTTGTGCAAAATCATTTCAATTGATAATTTTGAGGAGAGGCAAATAGAGCTATGTCTGGATTCCCCCATTTCTCTGTTATCATGCTGAAGACTTGTGGATTTAGTTTCCACTCGTGAGGGTCCATAAGTTTTCTGCTTAAATCGTCTGCCAGAGTGTTTTGTTTTCCTGGCAGGAATTGAGCCTGAAGATGTATTTGGTAGGTCAAAACTGTGTTCCACAGTGCCATGGCTAATCTGCAGAGTGTGTGCCCCCTTGCTTGTTTATAAACCACATGACTGTGGTGTTGTCCGTCTTTATCAGTAGTTGTCCTGGATGAAGCAAGTCCTTAAAGGCTGTTAGGGCATTTTGAACAGCTAGCATCTCTTTCTGGTTGATATGCAGATGCATTTGTTTTGGTGACCTTTAGCCCTGAATGCATCTTCCTGCTATGTGAGCCCCGCAGGCATAATCTGATGCATCTGTTGTCATGGTTTGGCTGGCAGGGGGTAGAGTGAATGGCTGTGCCATGTTTTGGTGACATGCCTTTGCCCACCATAGAAACTCCTTTTGCAGGCAGGGAATGAGATGAATCATTGTTTCCAGACTGTGAGAATGTTGACTCCATAAACTTTTTATGTACCACTGAAGTTTCCTCATATGCAGTCTTGCATATGGAATCAGTAGTATGCAGGAGGCCATGAAGCCCAGAGCCTGCAGAATTTGTCTTGCAGAAGACTGGGTTTTTGTTGTCATCAGTTTGAAGTAAGTAGTCAGTTGCCTTTGCTTGTCTGGCATGAGGTAAACCAAAGCTTGCACCCAGGAATGCTACCTTTTGAAAGAGTACCAGTTGAGATTTCTTTTCGTTTATTGTGTACCCTAGGCATGTTAGAAGCCTTTTCACAAATGCCAGGTGTCAAAGAAGAATGTCTTTGTTCTCTGCTTGAAAGAGACAGGTGTCCAAGTAAAGATATATTTGTATACTTCTTTGTCTGCAAAATGCAATTACTGGTGAGAGGCACTTTGTAAAGACCTTGGGTGCAGTAGATAAGCCAAAGGGCAGTGCAGAGAATTGGTAATGTATTAAGCCAGCCTTGAATCTGAGGTATCTTCTGCACGACTGTCTTACTGGGACATGCAGGTATGCCTCTTTTAGGTCTAAAGTCACCAGCCAAGCATTCTTGCCCAGCATGGGCAGAAGCTGCTGCAAAGTCAGCATTTTGAATTCTGGAATGTCCAGGTATGTGTTCAAAAATCGATAAATCCAGTATTGGCTGCCATGCCTTGCCCTTTCTGGGTACCAAGAACAGTCTAGAGTAAAAACCTTGCCCTTTTTCCTGTTCTGGTACTGGCTGAATGGCCCCCATATCCATGAGGGACATAACCTGTTTCTGTGCCTCTGCCCATTGATTTTTTGGCAGATCTGGCCAGCCATTTGCCATTGGCAGTGTGGAAATGGAATCTGTATCCCTGTGATACAATGTTTAGTACCCACTTGTCCTGGGTTATTAACTGCCAATTTTGAGCAAAAAGTGCTAATTTTCCCCCTATGGATGTTGCCAAAAGTTAAGTGCTTGGTGAAGGCAGAGGGAATTCATTGGGATTGCTTTCTGTAGGTTTGCCCATTATCTCCTCCAAATTTGGAGGTGGAAGCGCCCCATTGCTTTGACCTGTATGAATCTTGCGCCTGGTATCTGGAACCCTTAGAGCGTCTTGATTTGTCCCTTTGAGCTCTGTCTGACACAGGAAAGGACCAATTTTTGGTAGGCCAGTGTCTACTAAATCTTGGTGGCTGCACTTGTAAGAAGTCTTTAACAGTTTGCATAGACTTAAGCTTTGTCTTCCATTTTCTTTAAAACCTCTTCTGCCTTAATACCAAACAGAGAATCATGCTGTACAGTTGCATCTAGCAATTTAGCTTTAACGTGATTCAGGTAAATTTTGTTCCTTTAACCAGGCATGCCTCCTAATCACAGATCCATTTACTGCGGCCCTGCAGGAGGCCTCTAAGGAATCAAAACCACATTGCAAAGTATGCTTTCCAACTTGTTCAGCTGCATGCAATAAATCCTGCAATTCTTTATTTTCTGCACATTCTGAAATCAACATCATTTTCTGTTTCAGCAATCCCATAACATGTTGTTGGTACTTAAGCATATGAAATTGACAGTTTAAGGCCCTGATTGCCAAGATTGCAGAAGTATAAACCTTTTTTCCCCATCTGTCCAGTGCCCTTGAATCTTTGTCAGAGGGGGTAGGATTTTTTGCTGTTGAGGCCTTAACTCCCTTTGGACCCTGTGAAATAGTTTCAGGATCGGCAGCAGGGTTTCTAAATAAAAAGTTATGTGAGTCAGAGACCCTGTAATATCTTGTCAGGCTTACTGGGAGCTGGAGGTAAGGAGTCAGGGTACAAGCTTGAATCCGAAAATACATCATCCACAATGTCTAAAACAGGGGGAATGTCTAAAGGCCTGTGCTGAGGAAGAAGAAGGAAATCCCTGAGCCTCTTTTTTGATTCTGAGAAGTCTTGACTCTCCCAGTGAAAATGCTCCCTCAAAGTATGCAAGGTTTCTCCAAATTAATAATTCTCAGGAAGAAATGCAGATGGAATAGACTCCTCAGCATCAGAATCCTCATAGGGAGGATTAGATAATTCCTGATCAAAAGAGAAATCATAAGAAATAGAAACCTGTTCTGAAGATTCATAATCAGTGTCTTGGCTAGGCCTCTTATCAGGAGGGGGATGGGTACCCCTCATCAAGGTAATAAAGGTCTTCAGCCATTTTGATCATCTGTTTTTTAGGCATAGAGGCCTGTGCACGTGGCTCATGCGTCAGTTTTTTTAGTTTTAGAAGTTGCTTTTGTCTTTGGTTTGCAGCTGGAGTCGGTTTGATATACAAATGTTGAGATCTGAATACACCCTCAGAAGCCAGTGCCTGCTCAGCAGCTCCGGACCCATCCTAGGGAGATACAACAGTCAGACCAATACCTTGAGTATCTTGTGGCATGCCGAACTCCACGTGGGTGTCGGTAAAGGCCTGCGACTCAAAGGTAGTGGGTATAAGGGGCTGCGAAAGCGCCCGAGTACCGGCGAACCAGCGACTGGCTTAAGAGAAGCTTTGTTGTCTGTTTTGGATCTAGACTGCTTTTCTCTGTCCTTTTATTTGTGTTTTTTATGCATGTAGTTGGATTGCTATCCGATGACATTTCTGGGTAGTTAAATCGGTTTCCAAAATACTTCGATGCAAAAATATACCAACGCTTAATAGTGCGTTGGTTAAATCTAGCACAAAACCGACAGCCAGGCATGTTGTGATCAGGGCCTAGGCAAGGAATACAGTATAAATGGAAATTCTTATGAGGTATTTGCTTCCCACAAGTAATACAATTATTAACTTTTTCTGACATTGGTAAAAAGCAAGAAAAAAGTTTCCCCAACGGGGTACTTAGCTTTAGTGAAGACTTCGGTTCTGAAACTCAAACTCGAATATTTCAGTAGTCGGCCGACCGGCACTTACAAAATGCTTCTGCTTTGGGCACCGCACAGCAAGAAAGACTAAATAAAATGGCATCAGCTGCATGTTTTATACCCCTGACGTCATGGAAGAGGAGACAGCAACCAATGCAGGACCCAAGACTCTGGAATTCAGGCCGACTGAGGGCAACCTGCCAGCAGATTACCCAAATGTAATGACTGCAACAGTGAAACATGAAGAACAGCTGGATTAAGTTAGAACTGGAGAATGAATGACAAATTAATAATTTTTTAATGGTTTAATTCAATTTGACAAAATGCTCTGCACTAATTATTTAATAACTTGGCTTCCTATTACAGAAATAACACAAAGTCATAGATTATGCATTTCAGAATAAATAGGTTGTATCTACAAGAGTAACATGCTGCTTTTTGTTTGGTAGTTTCTTGTAGTATTTTTTTAATATAATTAATAAAATATATAAGTTCTCAAGCCATAAAAAGGACAGTACATATAAATATGCTATATACCTGTGTTTTAGTGTATGTTGTTGATAGCAGTTAAAAATAACTGATATTATTAAAGGAAGATAAGGAAGGTTCAACTACCTCTAAAACATGTTAGAAATTATCATTTGAGTTGAGCAGTGTTGCCACAGACATTGGACTTACACAAAACCTTTTTAGAATGGGAAACACAGATCAAACATCTTGCCTCTATACTGACTGTCCTCTTCATTTAAAATTGGTCTAACAATGTTTGGCATCAAGTTTAAATTGTTTATTGATTAGTTTTCAACATAAAAAGTAAACAAAATTAGCTTTCAAGCAACTGATATAAATTACTAATAGTAGAGCATCAATAACAAATAATATGTGTTTTGATCTCATCAAGAAGAATTTTCTTTTTCACCAACCGTTTCAAGTGATCTTACAAAACTGGCACAAGATCCAAATAAACTTTTGCCATTAATGACAAAAAGGCTCGTCTCCAAAATCCATGAAATTATTGAGACATAAACCTGGAAAAGATGACTTTTGAAAAAATTAATAGTGCAGTTATTGTTTGATGCTTAAGAGTGAAAAAAAAGTTGACCATTCAAACATAAAAAGTGTTGTGTTTTTTGCCAGAAAAAGGAAAGAATGCAAGAAAGCAAAAAAAGAAAATTACTAACAAGAATATCCAGATTATGAAGTCACTCTAAATATGAAATTTAACTGAATGAAACACTTTTAAGGCAAATAACTAGAACTTTTCAGGAGCCCCAAAACCAGACACACCACATTTTAAATAAGGAAAAAAATGGAAATTACTTAGATACTGTGATACTTCACATAAATCAATGCAAATTGTAATACCAGTTAGCGTCTTCAAGTATATATTTTCCAGAAATTAAATATCAGTTTGTGTACAGACATACAACCCTAGGAAAATCAATACAAGATGTGGTAACAAATCATACTTAACATGAGGAGTGCATAGCCATGAAGCTGCAGATCCTATTTTAAAAGATAAGCTAGGAAACAAAGTTTGAGTGCTTAAGTGATAACTAACTTTGGATAGCATTCCAGCAATTTCTGCATCATCCACAAACTCTGACACACTGTATTTATATGACTCAGGCATAGTGGACATAAAAATGTGAAATAGTGAAGGACCCAAAACCTGGGGTACTCAGCTGTACAAATAATATTCACTTGACCAGAGTCTTCTCATTGGCACTCACAGCTTCTTTTATAAAGCCAATTAGCTATCATTTTAAAATTGTGACTATTAAAATTTCCATGTTTTTTTCAAAGTTTTCATATATTGGATTAGATAAGACTTAAATTGAGAACAAGTGTTTCAGAATCAGGGCAGGCTCTCTTACAAAAACGTCTAGTTTATCATGCATGACTGATGGACTTCTGTAGAATCCTGCTATTTAAATGCAGCCAATTGAATCTTATATCATAAATGAGATTACTTCTGTTTTGCGATTATTAAAAAGATACCAATGATTTAAGTTCACCACTTAAGTTGAAATGCCACCACCATTTCTATCATTTCTACAATTATGATAGAATGTATACCCTCTGATTTTTATATTCTTTTTTATTATTAAACCAAGTCTCTGAGATTACTTCTACAACTTTTAAGAACTCTTTCATCCATTAAGTTCCCCATAATAGGCTTATTCTCTCTCTCTACAAACTATATTAAATATTTTTTTCTTGCTCTATCAAGTGATATCTGTCATTACTAAAACAGACTTTCCAATTATTATTGCATATGACTATGCACATTGTCTCCATCCTGATTTAGCCACTTAACGAACTGGCTATGCTTTTCAACCTTTGCCTGTATCTTAAGGCAGGCAAAGCATCCATAAAGATAACACCGACTCCACTGACATCACACAGTTCAGTCATCATCCCAACCCCTCCTTCCACAATTTTTCAAAAATTGTGCATCCAATATCTCTATGACCTCCTAGGACTACAATGTTGAAATATTTATGTTTACTCCTCAGTACAGAGTGTCTTTCTCTTTTAATATCACTCAGACATTCATAGAGTTATACAACCATGACATGAGTTTTCCTGATTCTTCTCAGACAACTTTTTATACACTTCAGCTTTAAATCAATAGTTACTAAAAATCTGATCTCTGCTTGTATTACTATTAGAGACCATCATGGTCTTTTTCCCAGTCTCTGCTTTCCATCTCCATACTCCCCAATCTCCTTCTTCTGTCTCAGTCACAATGTCATGAGTAATATCATCTGCGATCACATCCTTTAAACTATTTCAACTGCCTTGCACAGCCGAGAGCCCCTCTCTGCATTCTCCTACTCTAGTTTTTCTATCATTATAACAGAATTCAATCCATTGTGTCATGTTATACAAATAAATGGACCTTGACAAATTTTCTTAAAGCAATATTACAGTTGAAAGGGTACCATGAATTGACGCATTGTTAGAACTTATGTCATGGTTTTCATTAATGACTGTTATCTCCCACATCAAGTAAAACATGCCCAATATTGCCATAATCAGCATGTGAAGCCAGGCTGCTAGTTAATAAATTTCCACTAATTAACCTACGACTGATAACTTCAGTTTAGGTATCATTTGAGTATCTTTGAGGTTTAAATACCCCAAACTATTTCATTAAATGTAAGCATGTTTTGCAGGTCATGTTTAGCTCTGCTAATAATTAATTACAGTTCATCAGTATGTCAAATTTAGAACCCCCTTTTTTTTCAAAAAGTCCTCCAAACCAAATTCTCCATACAGATTTTATCAAAACGTGTTCCATACTGTCAGTGGTAATATGCAAGAAAATGATAGTGAAACTTACAAATATAATAACCACCTTTCTATCCTACCCAAGTTTCCCTCCAGTTCTTCCCATTTTACTCATCATGTCACACCAAATGCAAAAGATATGTCTTTGCATTTTTGTGTTGACATAAGATGCAAGATGTCTGCTCACCTCACAGCTTCTCAGTTCAGATTTGAGAGTTCCTAATGGCTGGAAAAACAGTCTATAAAGACAGCAGATCACTGTACCACTAGGAATTGAACTGAAACTAAAAAAAGATATTTCCTCCATGTTTTAACAAAGATAAGCGGTATTACACAAAGTAATAAATAAAAATATAATGGCATCCTTTCTTAGGTAGAGAAAGTTCAGAAGAAAATACACAAATAAAAGTTAAGCAAAACCACCCTCCCTTTAAATACTGTGGGTTCATTTGGATAAACTATGTGCCTAATAAATATTCTGAAGAAGTCTCTTTAGTAAAGATGAAAGCACTAAATATGTTTTGTTTTGTTGTATATTAAAGTGTATTCTTATGTGGACCGGACCGCCTATTAATTTTTTCTACTTGGTTATAATGAGATTACATCTTGAGAAATTGTAATTGCTAAAGCTGGTTCTTGTCATAAAAGAACTATTACTGTCTAGGAAATTCAAAATCAGGATGTTTTACAAGACTGGCACACTGCCACAGTGGACTTGCATACAGATATGGTTTTATTTTCAGGATTTCCTTTGAAATGTTTTATATTAGATATTACTCAATAAATCCACAATGTTGTAACTTTCTGTATAAGCTAGATCTGCACTTAAGGAAGACATCTGACTAAACATTTAATCACTCCTCAAAATGACACAAAATATTCCATCTAGTTCCTTATTTGTTTACTGACTGACATTTGTTTACCGGGAAAGTCCACTGAGCCATGGAAACCCCATTTTCAGTGGAGGCCCGGGAAGAAAAGCTCCAAAATATTATTAAAATACAATAGCTGCAGTGATGCAATACAAAAACAATAAGTTCCAAGAAAAATACAGTATTAAAACAATAAGTATACAGTAATTGCAATGAGGTACATCATAATAGGCAAGAGTGAAGAATAATAGAGCAAATTGCATGAGCAAGTTCTATTAAACATAGAGGAGTCCAATGTTATTGGCTAGAAGACAGAAACAAACTAAATAAGAATATAATATAAATCAGTATTGTAGTATTATAAGTTCCAGTAGAAATTCACTTAGGAGAAAGCTGCACTGAAGTGTTAGGAGGTAGCAGAAGGAATCAGTGTAGATGTTTTTTTCCTTATAATTCAGTTATACACTCTCTTAAAATCACCTCTAAACATAACAAAGTTATAATGTTGAAGTACCAACAATTTAACTTTCCCTAGAATGCACTAAATACAAATTACACATCTCAAGCATACAAGTTAGTTACTAACAATAGGCTACTGCCTGTGGGGCTGCTGAGTAAATGAAGCACATAAAACTGTTTTCAGTTTGAGATTTTGGGACAACTGCTCCGAGTACAAACAAGCTTTGGTATGGTTTCATTTATTATTGCGGTAATTGTATACCAGTTATACCAACTTATCAGGTTGGTCTACGACAATTTGTTGAGCCACTCAACATAAAAAAGAGCTTTTAATGAACACAATTAATTCCTAAGCCAGTGAAACTCAGGGGTAGACTTTTAAAGGGATCCTGCAGGAAGAAAAGTTCAATATGCCTCATGATTTCACCATTTCTAGTGATTTGATGGATCAAAAGTTGATAAACATATTCCTTAGACCAGGACTCGGCGATTACTGGTTTGAACAAAGGCATTTCTCTCAACCAGGCTACTGTATTATAAGATGATGCTGGAGTAGAGCACAATTACTGGGACTTGACAAAATAAGACATTGCTAACTCAAGCAATCCATAGATTATTCTAATGACTGCACTAATACACAGACTTAAACTCTGTAATGCTGGTCAGGTACTTGGATAGTTAAAAAGTTTTACATTTAGAGTTTTATCTTGGCAAGCAGTTAATGAACAGACTGACAAGCAAGAGGACTGCCAACATATGAAAAAAGAAAATTAAAAACTACAGTCTTCAGTTTTAAGCGGGGCATGTGATCTGAACTTCCACTTTGGGCGCCAATGTGCTCTATTCAACACAAACTTCATTCAAAATTAGGAAGGCCGGAGTTATCAATTCAACATTAACCTATATATAGCTCACTGGATTGTTAATTGGTTGTCTGATACAGCATGTTACAGCATGCTGATACCAGACAGGAGGAGAAGGCAACTACACACACCACAAAACCAGCCTCACATAATGCTACCACTCCACTGAATCAAACACATAAACACACAAAGACATACACCTAAACAGCAGAGGCCTCCAAAGCAGACACCCAAACAACTGCTACCTCAAGACACCCCACAAGCAACACATAAACCACAAAAGCAGTGTGCAAAGCAGTCACAGCCCTTAAGGCCAAATACAACACCAAACATACTTGTCATAGGTGACTCCATAGTCATCGGGCGCTAGAATCCGCCACATAATGCAAGCACTCGGGTCACTCCACGGCAAGTACAAATATGACACAGTCATTGTCCATGCTGGTGTCTCCCTGGACTACATGAAAAGAGACATAGAGGAGCTCTCTGATTATGTAGCCCAGGCAGGTATGACCCTAACCCTGAGCAGTATCCTTCCTTCACCAAGAATGATGCCACAATATAGAGACAAGATGATCAGCTTTAACAATTGGCTTAATGTCTGGTGTCATTCAAAGGGGATCCAGTGTCTGTCTGCCTGGGATGACATGCTTGACACTTGCACCTGTCACCCTGGGATTCCGGATATTGGCTAAGGCTCTTGCCACCCCATAGTGCCTTTTTAGGCAAGGCTCAAATTCTAAACCTACCACCCTAGAAAACAAAATGGGAAGAAACTGAGGGTAATGCTGCTCAATGCCAGAAGTCTAAATCTCAAACGAGGCCCTTCTCAGTATGGAGAACATCGATGTCTGTGCTGTGACTGAAACCTGGTTCAAGGCTCCTGAGAGCACCCCGGCACTATCAGGTTTTACCTCATATCATGCGGACCACACCACAAAGGAGGGTGTATCCATATTCATAAAGGATACCCACACCTCCAGGTTGGTGGCAACGCAAAAGCTCGGAAACCATCCAGGTGCAATTAACCATAGGCAAAGCATGCTACAGGCCACCCTCTCAAACTCAGGAAACCCACACAGCCTTCCTGAAGACACTGGAGGGTATAAATGTATCTCCAAACACCATCATATTGGGTGACTTCAACTACCGAATATAGACTGGGAACATTACTCAAGCCCTAACTTTCTAGCCCAACGGTTCCTGGAGTTCATAAATTCAAATGCCATGGAACAGCTAGTCACTGTTCGAGAAAATATACTAGATCTCATTGTCACAAACATGGGGACAAAGTATATCCCTCATTGGTGAGATCTGATCATAAACTAATCTCACTGGAAATCCACATCCCGCCCCACCCCAAACAAAAAGACCATAGTGAAGAACTTCTCTAAAGCAAACTTCACACTACTCAAGACTGGTGTGGTATCCTTCAAGGCCCCTGAGCCAGTGGAAACCACAACCACAAATGCCTTCTATGAACACCTCCAGGACTGCATGGATCAGGCAATCCCAAATAAAACCAAGACTCTTTCCACAAAGGGCAAACGTCCAGTCTGGTGGACCCCAGCCATTAACAAACTTTACAATAAGAGGAGAAAGCTATTACATGATAGAACAAAATCCATAAATGATCATTATTAGTAAAAACACTCATAAAATCAACTAAGGCCAATTTTGAGAGAAAAATTGCCATGGATTCAAAGGACAATCATAAGGCCTTTTTCAGCTATGTTAGGAACCTGGGTGGAAACTCCCAGATATGCTCAGAATTAGTCCAAAATGATACAAAATCACTGAACCCACAGACATTGCCAACATACTGGCAGACAGGTTCAGTGCAAACTTCACCCCCCCCTAAAGGAGAGATAACTATCCCAGCCAAGTGTAGCCTTCCGGACATCTCAAATAGGTGAAAGCTGCTCTCTCTAAAGCTAAAACACAGCATCAATGGGACCGGATGGTGTCCCTGGCTGTGTGCCTAAATGAGGAATTAAACCCGCACATAAGGCAGCTGTTTAATCTCAACCTTACCACAGGCTGTGGTCCCACTAACAAGTCTAGTCTGCAAAGCTATGGAGAGGATCATAATGGAGCTCATAAACAAAGATATAGGGGACTTGCAGACATTGGACCCGACCCAGTTTGGCTTTGTCAAGGGAAGATCATGCCTTTAAACAGTCACCAAGGCCATTGATGAGGAAAGGCAGTCCATACAGCCTACCTTGACCTTGCAACACAATACCCCACTTGGGTATTGTAGAAAACTCAGCTTAAATGTAAACCCATATGTCACAAGATGGGTTGCAAACTGCTTAAGGACAGAACCCACAGGGTTAGAGTTGCTGGAGCTGTGTCAGACTCCAAGCCGGTCACAAGTGGTGTCCCACTATTGTTTGGCATCTACTTCTCAGAAGTACAGGCCAACATGGGAGGACTTTGACAAAGTTTGCAGACGACTGCAAACTGGGCCATACTGGAAAGTGCATCGGACACGGATATCCTTCAGAAGGGACTCACGGAAACAGATAGCTGGTGCCAGAGCCATGGCCTGAAGTTAAACGCCAAAAATGTATAGTCATACAAAACAAGGTAACCCCAAGCTACCATATAGGTGGCAATCCACTAAGCACAGAAGAGGTTATCAGGGACCTGGGGACCCAGGTTGACAGTGGCCTTTCTTTTGACACAAGTGGTTAGAAAGACCTTCTACATTGCCCACCTGATCATGAAGGGATTCACCTCCAGATCTAGTGAGGTCATTGTTCCCTGTACTCTTCACTTATCAGACCAATGATCGAGTACAATGCCCCATTCGGGATGTATCTCACCCGACATCTGCAGCAATTGGAGAGACCCCAAAAGTTCCTCACCAAAAGGATAAAGGGACTCCAAAATCTGTCATATGCTGCCAGATTGAAGAAACTCCAGCTCTATTCAGTCGCATACCGCCTGCTCAGAGGTGACATGTGCCTGACATACAAGGCCATGTCCAACCCGGAATTAATGGACATGCTCCACCTCAAAAATCCAAATCCACCAAAACCACTAGAGCAAGCGACTTAAACCTTAGCACGGATATAAATAGGACGTGCTGGAGGGATAGATTTATCACTCAGAGACTCCCTATGCTGTGGAATAAAATCCCGGTCCATGTGAGGCAGAGCACCTCGCTGACTCTGTTCAAGAGAAATCTAGACCTGTGGATGGGAGATAATCATCTCTGTGTCACTGCTGGACAGAGGCACAACAAACTAATGGGCACAGTATTTTTTCATATAAGGGGTGGCGTAAGCCACAAAAATTTGGGCTAGGCTTATAAATGCCTTAGGGCAGATAGCCTAGTATAAACCTATGAACCTATGTACTTTTAAAGTCAGCAATATTCACAATAGACAGGAAAACATCACCACTGGTGTCCTGTAGGGCTCTGTCCATGGTCCTCTTCTCTTTGGTGTACATTTCTTTGACATTAAAGCTGATATCAAGGAATTATGGCTAGCCAGGTTGGCTAATGATAAAAAACTGAGTTACTTATCAAATTCCATTCTAATACTCAGATTCTCTAGCAAGGGATGGACCAAACAAATGCTTGAAGTTTTAAATCATGGGCTTAACATTAAACACCAAGAAAAAAATTATAGCTTCCATTGGTAAAGCTAGCAGATAATATTTCACTTAAATTTGGCACAGTCAAATCAGGGATTCAGGTATGGATGTTGATAAATTTTCCTTTGACCATACCTCTGTAGTGGTTAGAAAACTTTTTACATTGTACAACTCATCTTCATGGTATCTCATCAAGGTGCAAAAAGTTCAAGTCCAATTTCATTCATTTCTCACTAAACACCAAAGTCAGCTTAGGGGAACTAGACGTTTCTTCAGCAAAAAGATCTCATGTTTCAGTACCCTTAGTTACTCTGACAGACTAAAAGCCCTGTGTCTGTATTCAGTGCTATGCAGACTCCAGACATATGATCTCCGTTTAGCCTTCTGTGCTATGAAAGACTCTGTACTTTCTGAATTCTATCATCTAAACAAAGCCAGTGGTAAAGAAAGTACACATTCTGGGGATTGATGCGAACACTACTACATCAACAGTGCTAAATGGTATGACACCCAACCCAACAGTCCCCATTTCTGGAACAGGACACACTTACCTATCCTGAAGAATACTTCCCTAGCAGCCTTTGAAACCACAAAATCCCCAAAAATAAGGCACCACATCTGGAACAACAAACTAATTTATTATAAAGCACTTTTTGTCCACATCAAATATATCAACTTCATCAGATACAAGTACTTCACTGACAAGAAACAGTTTACATCACCCTCTCAGTAAGTCACATGACTTCCCAGTTAAAAAATGTAAAGTGCTAGTCACATCTATAAAGAAACAACAGTATACATTTAAAATGACCATGTTAATGTTTCTAAAATCCACAATTACGCTAGTTAAAACAAAAATATGTTTAACTTCTGTCAAGCAATTTAATAAAACAGTAAATATGTGTATAAAACCTAAACTTACATTAATATTATATTAGGGGAAAGGTCCCCAATGCTATCTCATTAGATTTTTAAGTTTCAAAATACACATTAGGGAACACATATCGAGTCCTGGGTGGTTATAGGCATTTAATTGAATTTTCCAAATGAGTTCTAATCTTTCAAGTTCTAACTGGATAGGGCCTCCCCTAGGATTCTGTGCCACCTGATCTAGAACTCAAAATAGGAATGTGTGTTCAGGATTCATAAAGATATACTTTCCAAGGCATTTTCCATTTTATGTCTACTGATACTATGCACATGTTCATAGACTCATTCCCTAAAGCCTTACTTCTGTTTTGCCTATGTAGAATAATTCACACAACTGATACTTGGCTAAATAAACCACCATCTTAGAGTTACAGTTGTGTTTCATTCTACAGGTCATCTTATTATTGTTCACTATTGCTGTGAGGCCCACGTCCATGTACCTACAGTAATGGCAATTCCTGCATTGCTTCATTCCTGCATGAATTGAGTTGAAGCCCTTCTCAAAATAAATTTAGGTGAAGGACCCAGTTTCGCTACTAATTCCTGGTCTTCCATGAGAATGTTCCAGTTTCTACAAACTATATCTCTAATGTAGGTAAAGTCCAAATTAAATGTGTTGACAAAACCTTGACTAAAGTTACATTCTGAACCAAGAGTTGTTGTTTCTACATGTATTGGCTCCTCTGACTGTATAGTATCTGGGGAAATGTTTACAGTCTGAATTGTGTTTAAAATTGGCGTATAAAAAACATTCTGTCTTTTGGACCTGACTTCATCTATTAAGTCATCCAACAATGAAGTTGGGTAGGCTCTTCTCATAAACATTTGTTTTAAAAAATTCACATTCGTCGTGGAAATCCATTTCAGTAGTCACCATTCTAGCAGCACGCACAAGTTGTCCTTTAACCACTGACCTTTTTTGGTGGTGTGGATGGGCACTTATGTAGTGCAGGAATGTATTTGAATAAGTTGGTTTCCTGAAAAGTTTAGCTTCATATCTCCCCTCCTAATTGTTTTTACTTAATTGTACATCTAGAAAGGAAATTTCATGTTCATGAAAGTTGTGGGTGAATTCTAAAAATTGGGTGGTGGTGTTGAAATAATGCACTAGTTTTTCAGCTACCAGTCTGTTACCTTTTATTAACAAAAAAAGTTGCGGTAACATGTAAATTATACTATTTGACTGGTAATTTCCTGGATGTTAAAAATGTAAGTGTGTTCCCAAATAAGCCATTACTATATTAGCAAAGCTGGAGCCACAAGGTGATCCCATAGCTACTCCCCTTGTTTGGTACGGATGTATAATGGTCTCTTACATCCATTGTAAGAAAACTGTGTTGTGTGTTGAAGTAAAGTTCATTGAATTTTTCAAGAAATGTCCAAGAGTCTCTGCAAATTTGCCCCTCAGTTTGTACATATTTTTCAGCATGAAATCCACCACTTTTGCATGTGCATAAGTAGCTGAATTTCTACCATCTACAATGGGCCTTAGTGGTGGATTTTGGAGGTCCTTATGAATTTTAGGGACTCCGAACATAACTGGTGCCATAGGTGTCAGTATCTGCATGTAGTTATATAAATTCATGTCTATTTTGCCTTCAATGTACAAGTAATTCATATAATTTTTTTATACGTTGGTTAGCTGTGTTGTACTCATTTAATGAAGCTTGCTGGTAAGAATGAGCATTCAAAATAAATTCAATCTTGTTGTCATAAATCGCCAGAGTCCATGAATACCAGCCCCCCGCCCCCACCCTTATCTGGTTTCATGACTCTTACATTAGTTGACCTTAACACATTAAGCCAGGCTTGCTCATCCTTACTCTAGTTATAATTACTTGCAGGCCTTTTATTAGAAGACTGTAACATCCTAAAATCAAGTTCACAAGCTCGTTCAAAAGTATGTAAAAGGTTGTGCAATGGTAGATTAAACAAGCTGGCTATCCTAAACTGTTGGTCCTCTAAACTAGTGTTACCCAGAAGAGATTTTAAATTTAGCTTTCTTACAAAAAAACTCACTCAGTATAGGTTCATAGGGGTGTACTAGGCTAATGGCCCTGGAGCCTTTACAAGCCTAGCCCATAGAATTACCCTGGCATTGTGCCACGCAACCTTAGTTCCCAGTGCCTCTGTCGAGCAGAGCGAGTGGAGTGATCCCCAGGGTGAATTTTCTATTTCCCATCCACACATCAAGATTTCTCTTGAAGAGGGCCAGTGAGGTGCTCTGTTTGATATGTATGGGAAGTCTATTCCATAGCATGGGCAGTCTCTGGATTATGAACCTGTCCCTTCAGCTTATTCTGTTGATTGTGGTAATGAGGTTGAGGTCTCTGGAGTGTGTGGTGTGAAGAGATTGGGATTTCTTTAGATGTAGCATTCCTAACAGAGCTGGGTCAGACATGGCTTTGTAAGTCAAGCAGAGATCGCCTCTAAGTAGCCGATATGAGACAGAGAATAGTTGGAGTTTTTTGAGTCTGTCTATATAGGACAAGTGTTTAAGGCCTAGGATCCTCTTTGTGAGGTACTTTTGTGGCCTCTCCAGTTGTTGCAGGTGTCTAGTGAGGTACATGCCAAATGGGACATTGTACTCAATGATTGGTCTAATGAGAGAAGAGTAGAGGGAGACAATTGGCTCTTTCTTCCTGGATGCAAAACCCTTAGTAATGAGATGTGCCACATAGAAGGACTTTCTGACCACAGTGGCAATGTGGTGGTCAAAAGGGAGATTGCTGTCAACCTGTATTCCCAGATCTCTTAGAATGCCTTCTGTGTTCAGTGGACTACCATCAATGTGGTAATTCACGATAACCGGGTTTTTCCCAAAGGGGATGATGACACATTTGTATGAAGGAACTAGTAATTGTTCCGTGATTCACCCATAGGTGTACCTTTAAGAGCCTATTTAAGTTCCACAAGTACAACATTGGTACCTTGTTATTAGTTTATAAGGCATGTAGAAACATACAGACAAGAGTCTAGTGCCAATGGTGTAGCTAAGATTTCTGGAACTGTCCAGCAACTTACAGGTTACAGCCCCTTACACTGCATTGTAAGAAAGTTTTATTTGTTCCTTCCTACTCCAGCATAATTACTTCCTACAGCAGATATCCCAAATAAAAATAAATCACTTTGGGCAGTTATCTCCTTTTCTGATTCACTTGTATCATTTTATTAATTTCATTTACATATCTGAAACTTGCATATATTTTAGCCTTTGCACTGTCCGGTTCGATTCTCAGCTAGAACGTCTTCTGCGTGGAGACATGCGTGAATGGGTGTACCTTTGTTGAAGGTTGTGCATCAGGCCTGGCAAGCCAGTACATAAAAATCAACTGCCAATCATTAGCGGACCGGAGTTCCACTATGGCGACCCCTAACCGGGAAAAGCCGAAAGACACAAACAAACTGGCTAAGTTGCCCAAAAATATTAATTTATACAGAAAGATGGATGACAACTATTAAAACTCAGGGAATACATAAGACTGAGGTTACATAGACATAAGGATCGAACCATGATTTGCTGTTTGGTAATAATCTGGAAAGACCACCAGCTAAACTGACAGTAGCCATTCAGATAGGTGATGTAAGAAACCTAGAGCGTCAGCAGTCAGAACCTTATTGCTTACTGGGACTTCAAGTGCAGAGGTTGTAAGAGCTACACAATGAGTCTGTAAACCAGCAATATTCATCTGGTTTCCACTTACTGGTACCAATGGGATAACTCTTCATTCATTGAAAGAGCATCTATTGGTATAATGTCTCAGTTTTCTACTTCCTAGGTACCAAAGAAGAACATGATAGTGTGTGTGCTGCACTGTGAGACTGTGACCTGGATGAAGTCAACTCTCTACACATACTGCCAGCAGAAGGTTAGAGCTGTGGCTTCTTATAAATGGGAGATGATGTGGCATGGTGCATGTAGAAATGCAGTTCAGGACTGTGTAATCCACAATGCCCCTTCTCTCATATACACACACACACACACACACACACACACACACACACACACACACACACACACAGGCAGCTTGCACTACCCTCCTTCCACCTCGGACAATGCTGCTGGTGAGAGTACTAATGATGCCACTGGCTATCCTCTGCATACAGGTGGACATTATAGCTATGTGTGCCCCCACAGACTTCATCACACAGATGATTCCTGCGTTACCTACCTGGATGTCCTTACAGACACCATTCAAAACACCAACAAACTTCATGCTGGACTGGACTGCAGCAGGTTGTGCCTGGATGACACTATAGTACATCTAATAGATCCTGTGTGCCATTTACATGTCAGGCCCATCCGTGACATGTGATGGCATAGGACAACCCTGTAACATGGTGGGTATACACACATCAAACACAACATATGAATCTGTTGCTGCAACCACACAAGGAGCATTGATTATGGTTGCAGTCATGGGGGGGGGGGATCTCAGCAATACAGTATATGGAAAAATGTGCATGCTGTACAGACTCATGGTGTAATAAGGTGACACATCTTCAGTCTGTATTGAGGGTGGATGTACAAACAAGTTGGAGAATGAGTGCCATGATATTATCAGGCTATAACTTGAGTATGTATGCCTTATCACAGTCATAATCAGCCTCAGTATAGGTACTGCTAATATCAGCCCGTTGTGCCCTCAGCCTCCATAAATGTTACAAAAATAGGGCAAAGTGCTGCTGTGGTATCAGTTGTTTTTGAATCTCACCTTTCAAACATCATGGCTCACTGGATGTGTCATTTCTCTTCCAGCACGGGCCAAATATAACTCAAATCAGGTCACCTTCCACGGGATATATGGGAGGCTTGTAGTTAGCCATGGTTAGTTATCTTCACATATGCTGATACAGCTTTCAAATATATTCAGTCCAAGATCAGGCTAGAGTCACTTCTGGATATCTTTCCATTTTCTCTCCTTACTGTCAATCTAGATAACAGATTTGCCACTGTACCATGTCTTGCCCCTGCTGATGTAGTGGTGGAGAACTAGTTGTCTTAACAAATTAAACATGACCTTTAGTGGCACATAACATCACAGTATCCTTCATCCATACTGTAACACACTCACTTGCACATGTTTCACAAAACAGAAGAAAAGGTTCATTATCTTCCAAATTAAACACAAATTTATTGTCTGTCTGTGTGTGCAGTCCTTATCTTTAGGAATTTCCAGTTCCCTGAATTCCACTAGTATGAATTTTTTGATGGAGAATGTAAATATGAAGTTAAATTCATTAGAAAAAGACTTAGTGGAATATAAAAAAGCAAAACTTTTAATGAACATTAGAGACTATGGAAGTGGGTGGGCCTTTGTGTCTTCAACTAAACAGCAGCGTGGGATGGCATAACGCAATACAAGAGGCTATAAAAATCCTCTTTTAGTTTCTTTTGCTTCCTCGCTTCCTCAGAAGAAACAGACCACAATGGCAGCCTAGAAAGCGAGAAGCATGATTATCCGGGTTTGCCAGCAGCCAAACAACTAGAGGAACATGAATGCCGGTTTCAGAGGGAATGAGAAAAGAAACCAAAATGGCTTCTACACCAATGGCAATGGGTCTGGACAACTTTTGACAATGGCATCACAGCACTTTAACAACAAAACAGGCAGGTGGCAATTATTTTGTTAATATGAACTGTAATATGGTTGTAAATCTCTCTGGATGTATTGTCAGATGAACAATTTGCTGTTTTGAATTTGGGGCTATAATATGTACCTACTGTGCTACCTAGTAAACATATTTTAAACCAGGAAAATTTCCATTTTGTTCGTAAGTTGCACCTTAAGGTTTTTTATGCTAATAGTGATGTCAAGTTACCATGTGCTGATGTTTCTATGAAGAAAGTGTTCATTTTTGTTTGTCAGATTTGAATATGTCTATGGAACATGTGGAAAATAATGCTTATTGTTCTATTGACACTTCTGTTATAACTATGAAAAGCAGATATAACCCCTCTATTCTAATGAAAAAAATATACATTTTAATTCAATGTTAAAATTTGCCATGAATGAAATGTGCGATAAGTTGTTACATAATAAGAACAATATTTGTTATAATTTGACATTAAGAGAGTAGAAAGCCCTAAAAGAACTTCAAGAAAGAAATTTTAATTATATAGCCATCAGATAAAAACAAAATAGTAGTAATGTATTTTCACCAGTATCACAAAATGTGCTTGGAGCATTTACACACTAAAGATGTTTATGAAAATAGTGACATGAAAAGTTATAAACAAGCTATAACTAAGTTTCAAGAACTGCTACAAAAAGGTGTGAGGCTAGGCTATTTTACAGATGAAGTATGTAAAAAATTTAACAGTGAAGGTTGTGTTCTAGCTACACATTTCTGTTTGCTAAAACCTGCACAAAGACAAGATTGAGAGTTGGACTTTTGTTACATAATATTTTTTTACTGTATGTCTTGAAAATTCCATCTTATATTAAGGATAGTTTTGATTTTTTGGATAAGATTTCTCATTTTAAGTGGAATAAAAACATGTATTGGATAACATTGGATGTTAAAAGTTTATATACATCAGTGCAACATAAGGATGGACTTCATGCTATAATGTATTTTGGGGGGTGATAGCCTCTTAAAATTATTTGGTTGATTTGACTTACTTTTGTTTAAGTAATATTTTTTTTACATATAATAATGAAATTTTTAGGCAAAAACAGGGAACAGCCATGGGGGCACCATTTGCCCCCATGTATGCAAACTTATTCATTGCTTATTTTGAAATAGTATGTTTATATAAATGTATTTTTGTTAAGAATTATATAAAATGTTATTTTTGTTTTATAGATTATTTCATTTTTGTATGTGAAGGGGGTAAGAGTAAAATTTTGCAGTTTGCTGCCGATTTACAACGAAATACATTCAATTTGTCTTTTGATGGGCTACAATATGGAACCCAGGTCTCAGATCTGACACTTAAGGGTTTGGATAATGGCAAAATTTGTACTGGGGTACATAGCAAATTTGTAGATGGAAGTCAGTACCTGTATGCTACTAGTTGACACTCCCCCATGTGCTATTATCTTTGCCATATGGTGAATTTTTAAGATTATCTAGAATATGCAATGTTGAGACAAATTTGTTGGAAGTAATATACAATACTTCCATTATGTTTTTAATCAAGGTTATAGTAGGAAAGCAATAGAAGAAGCTAAGCAAAAACATAGTGTTAAAATCAAACAATAATGTTAATGATAGGTTGTGGGTCAATGGGGGGATAGAGAGAATGGAGAAGACAAGAATGAACAAATGTATTTTGTTAGCACATAACATTCAAAGTGAAGAAAGTAATATGTAAGATATTACTGCAATTTTCTCCACAAGGATGGTAAGCACTTTATGATGTCATAGAAGAGGGGAAGAAGCTTAAAGGACATGCTTGTTCATGGAAATTTTTTCTTACTAAAAAGTAGCTTAAGTGTTTGTCCAGCATTTACAGGTACTTATAAATGCAACAGTTGTTCTATTTGCAAATATATAATATGTACCTTTGAATATGTAAATACAATCAAATATGTACCAAGGGGACATTTGTCATGTAACACCAAGGGGGTTATTTATGCCTGAAGTTGCCCGTGTGGTTTCTTTTATATTGGTGAAACAAAAAAGTTTTAATGGAACATATCAGGGACATAAACAAATCAAAAGGAAGACAAAATTTTTCATGTAATTTTAGAGATGTACATGGTAGTGGATTTTTCTGTGCTTCAAGGTTGTATTTTAGAGCAAGTGAAATTCTTTTGAAGAAAAACTGTTACACAAAAAGTCTGTCTTTATTCTTAAATATGATACTTTGGTCCCTATGGGACTGAATGGAAAGGTTAATTGGAAGTACTTTTTTTTTAATTGTTTGATTGCATTAATTGATTGATTGAGTTTCTGGGGGTTTTTTTGTATAAAAGGTAGCACATTTTTAGCTGAATTTTGTAACTCCTGGAAGATTTTGTACCAAGGAGCTAGAGAATAAAATACTTTTGGGTCTGAACCAGTGGTCTTGATTTTCTTATTGTTGCTTGTTGTATGGACAAAGTTATTTTGTGTCTATAAAAACAATGCAACCAGTGCAACATTGCTGTGCAGAAATTAAAATGCAACAAGTTGCACAATACTCTAATCCTGCGTCACTGTTAAAAGCTGCTCACTGCTTATTCTTGTTATAGAATTATAAAGTGTGCTTGTTTATTCACTAGAGGGCATAGGAGTCATTTATTCTCTCCTATAAATCAGGCAAGCTTGCAATGGTCTGTGCTCACTTACAAGGACTTCTGCAATGCTTTTCAAGTGTTTAACTGCATCCAGAGCCTTTCAAGCTAAGATAAGGTTTTCTTGATTACCTGCACTTGTATTTGCTTTATACAGTGACCACTACTGTTTTTGAGCATTTTTAAGCATTTATTTATTTTTTTGTGGCAAAATTAGACATTTATCTTGTTTTTTATTTATTTATTTTTTTATTTTACATTTGTTGACCGGGCTAGTCCAGCTGGATATATGTCCATTTTCAGCAGAGGCCCGGGTTGTTTGTTGGCTTTTCTAGTTCTGTTTGCCTCTAAATCACTTGAAGAAGGGTAAATTAGCCAGGGAGTTAGTATTTCATAGTTGTTGCTTAACCTGCACTTGAGTGCTGCTTTTGCTGTGCTTTTATATTAATAAATCCCAGAATCAGCCATGTTGTGGCAGAAGGTGTTTACCTGGTCTCTCTGATCTGGGAATCACTCCAGGGAGCTCCAAGTATAGTGGTTTACTGGCTAATGGACACAGGATTCAGTTTTCAAACTTTTTTTTTCTCTGCTGTAAATCAGGCAAGTTTGCACAGAGCTGCCCTCTGACCAGTGGCAGTTAGCAATGCCCTGTAAAACGGCAACCCCCTAGACAGTAAAATTTACCTATAAAGTTAGAATTACGTCCAAAACCTCTTAAGCAGTGTGGCATTGTGAAGAATTAAGCTTAGAGCAGCTGGCTTGTACATAGAATAGCACTACCATATTCTAGCACTATGTAACATCTTGCCCTTAACACCAGAAACTACCCTAGGATACCCTGTAAAAACCCAAACCATAATCCTAAACAGCCAACCATATGACAGGACTGGGCAACATGGACATGCAAATTCCAAATGTTTCTGTGGCCAGATTGAAAATTAACTTCTCTCTAGGGAAGGGGCTTGCAGCCTTAGTTCTGGTTACATTGGCATTATCAACATTCATATTCCCAGTCCTAACTTTATAAATGGAGGCATTTTTCTCCTTGACACCAGATGACATAGCCTGTCTTCCACTGGCCATTAATAAAATGGGTCTGCTTCATTCCACATAGGACAGTAATATGAAACTACCTTAGAGACAGACTGCAATGTACATACAGGAGATATTCATAACTGCAGTGATTACGCTCCCCAGCTTCCTGACACGGCACTTTCTTGTTCATTGCCCAATCCTGGTAGCTCCTGCCCGCTTATCACTCAACTTCTAATACTTAACATTTCCTTTTACATGTTTTGTGGTCCCTTTTATTTTACAGTAGAAGCTACATGAAATAATGTTACTCTTCTGTAAAGGCCTTTCAGTATTCATATTTTTGAAGAGTTTTGGCTGCTATATGCTATAAACCAATTTCTCTTCAACATCTGTAATTATTCTTATCTGACTAGCCTCTTATGACAATTTATGCCATGCTACAACTTATTTCTCAGTAGGATCTTACATCCTTCTTTTCAGTATGGAACATAATGAGTGCCAATATAGTCTACTTTTTTAAGAAGGTTAAAGATTGCCCCAATATTTTTGTGGAGTCCGTTTTAATTACTTGCTTATTTCACAGTTATTGCACTACAGATACTCTCCTAGGAAGAGTTGCTTTTTTGTCTCTATCCTTGTATGACTTTTCTGCTACATCACTTCAACTTTTATCGACTACTATGACCCATAGCTCTCAAAATCTTAGCTCAAGAATCGGGGACAAAGGCCCAACTTCAAGGGTAAATTTAAAACATTACTCTAACTTACTTAAAATTTAATGGAACAGTTTTTTTCATTGGCAATTTGGAAACAATTACTAAACTCAAATGTCTGGCATTAGTGACAGATTGTAATCCTCTGTGATACACTAGAAAATCAACAACTTTATGAGGAGCAGGCTAACAATATGAGAAAAAGTCAATGCCATGCTACAAAAAAACAGGGACAAATGATAGTTCTGTTAGGATTTTTAAATAAATGGCATCTATTCACTTCTCATAACTTCTAAGAATATCGTTGTATTTGCTCTTACTTTGTAAAGTCTTGCATTCCACAGGTTGAACTGCCTATTTTCTGTTAATAGCTGTTCCTTGCCAGAAAGTAAATGTGTCAGTTACTTTACTATACTTGAATTTAATAAAACAATAATCATTGCAAATAATGCAAACTTGTGTATTGGCAAATGATGGATTTTTTTTAATAGGAGGCTTCTGCAACTATACCAGTACACATGGGAAAAAATTATTTTACAGTGTGACCTTTAATTTATGGTCCTGCATATGGAAATGCTGCTAGTTAAAGGAAAACAATGGCAAAAAAAAAACCGCAAAAAAAAAAATTAAAAAAAAACTTATTACTTTTTACTGCTTGGCTCTTTTTCTTTTCTCATTTTTTGACTTTTTTTAAAAAACTGTAAAAAACTGTTAGGTCACTTAAATAATGATGTCACATCTGTCCAAGATCTCTCTGGTTGAAGAAGGGAAACTTCCCCTCCCCAACTGCCTTATGCACTTGCTGTTGTTGCATGCTGTCATCCCACCTTGTCCCTGTGACACTCTTCAACACAGCCTGTCAACACTGCCCCACTGTTATAATAAATGGAGGTGCTGTGTGGTCTGTTCCCTTTTCTGTGTTAGCAAATCTGCTGCTCGACTCTATTGTTGTGAACCACTTCACCCACTTTTGCTACTTTCATAAGTAAGGTAAGTCTTATTACTCTTTGTATCCTATCCTAAATGTAATTTGTCCCTGTTTCTATTGCCTCCCTAGCCTTGATATCCTCCCCAGTTTTAATTTTGCACATTAGTGTGTAATCTTTTTTTTTTTGTTTAAGGGGTGCCACTTGCTTTTTTTCACAGCTATTTTTAGCTTAGCCTGTGGAATGTGTGTGTGTGTGTGTGTGTGGTGGGGGGGCTGCTTACAGCAAAGCAGAGTGCTCTCAGGGGAAAATGAATATTGGCTCAAACAGAGTGTGTGTGTGTGTGTGTGTGTGTGTGTGTGTGTGTGTGTGTGTGTGTGTGTGTGTGTGTGTGTGTGTGTGTGTGTGTGTCGCGTGTGTGTTGTGTTTATGCACTACCATAATTTTTTAAATATTGACAAAAAAGCATGAGATTCCTTGAAGAACTAGATTTCAGCCTTCACAAAACAAAAAGCCTTCCTGTTATAGAATAAAGAATTTTAGTACCCTCACTAACTAAATTCAAAAAAAGTCTCAGGCAACATTTTAAGACACACTGGTTATGTCCTTGTTCTAATCCTGACTAGCTCCTATCTATAACTGTGTGCCAAACAGTACTTTATACTACATACAAGCTGTGACATAATTGTTAATTTAGATACTTGTATAAGTTTAATAATGATCGAATTTATAACTTGCTTGACTGAACAGAGTCTGTAAAATGTTTGCAACATGTACTGATGATATGATTTTTCCTGTATTACTTTTTCTATATGGTTGTGTTTGGAGCCTTTTTCCCCAGGTCTCCACTGAAAATGGACATGTATCCAGTCGGACTATCCCGGTCAACAAATGTAAAATAAATAAATAAATAAAAATATTTACTTTACCTACAATACTTATCATATAAGGACACATTTATAGATTTTACTCATCTATGCTGACCTATTTTTTTTTTTTGTTAAAAATATCGTTCCAACTATCAGGACACCTTGATGACCGCCGACTGTTTCTCTCCCTTTTCTGCTCCCTTGAGTACCTCACATAATTCAAGCAATGCAGTAGTGTGCAAAAACAACGAATCTAAAGCACTAATCCAATCCAGAAGGAAACGCACACAGTTAAAGCAATAATACAACCTGTTTAATGAAAATAACTGAACGCAACAACAAAAATAAAAGCATAAACGGATTAAGCACTTTCATCCACCATCATGTGGACTTCTTCAGAATCAATCAATGAATTTAATTAGATCTATTTGAACTCTCTTTGGCGCCATCTCTGTTGTTACATTTCAAGAAACATCTCGCTTATAATACAATGAAAATTAAATAAAATATATTATAAAATCTCCATTCAGTTAAAATATAATTCATACTCTATAATTCATACTCAGTCTATCGCTGACTAAATAATGTAAAATCCAATATAGTCAATACTTGACTAGCTTATATAACTAAATCTAAGAACTATAAATTATATTATATAATAAATAATAAATGTTTACAATAGTTGCAGATTCTCGTAGTGCAATATATTTTATCTTAAATCAAATAACTTGATATGCTGTCATGGATTTTTCTTATTTCAACATTTCCCATCAACTAAAATACCTAGGGTATAAGCAACCATATCAACATGCTTAATCATATGGCAAAAAGTTATATAGCATATATACGGATATACATTTTTTTTTTTAATTACTCAAAATCATTTAATAAAATATATAGATATATAATATACATTATCAATAAATTAATACTTGTGTATATGTATTAATAAATGGATATAAAAGTTTGTAGCTACCAAAATAAATTACATTCTACACTTCTACCTCACATTATCTAACAATTCATAAATAGAAGTATGATATATAGTTTTTAATAAAACTTAAACACAGAACGCAGTATCTATGAAAAATGCAGTTCATACAGTTGATAATCACATTCTAAAAGTACAAACTTGTACATTTCGAACTTTAAAATCATACTAAAATGCCAATGCATTAAAAAACTTTGATAGTCAATGATTCATATAAATATTGATACATTCAAATCTACATTATTTGTATAACTTATTATACTGTTTACAAAAAAAAGGCTTTAAAGTAATATAATCATTTAAACCAGGGATAGAGGAAACATCTGTTAATATTTGCCATTTAGCCTCTTTCTCGGCTATATATGCACTAATATTTCCACCTCTAATGTTCTCAGTAACATGTTCTAATATAGCAAATTTGAAGTGGTGGGTATTGTCAGTGTGCAATACATGCCTATAGAGTGCATTAGTACTGTCTTTTTTCTTGATTGCATATAAATGCTCATATATTCGCTTCTTGAACATACGTTCGGTTTTTCCTATATAATAACAAGTACATTTTGAGCATTTTGCCATATATATAACATTCTTTGTATGGCAATTTCCTCTTCCAAAGGTTATTCTTGTCCTATTAATATTGCCCAATACCACTCCATCTTCTAATATAACCTGACAGTATCCACAACTTCCACATTTTTGTGTTCCCCTATTATGGGTGTACATACCCTCTACCCTTATGTATTTCTCAAATATGTTTTTTAAATTCATACCCATTTTGTAAACAAATACAGGGGCATCTCCCACAATCTTCCTCAATCCACTATCAAAAGTCAAGATATTCCAACATTTTTTCAAAATTTCCTTAATGTATACTATTTGCGGTGTATCTTCCAGAATACATACTCGTTTGTACTCTATACCTACTTCTTGTGTTGTATCCCTATTCTGTAATGGTTTCCCTAAAACTGGGAAATATTTTTCCCCCATTCTCCAATAACATAGGTTTTTATTTCGTTAATTAATTGGGATGGAAATCCCCTATTCATAAACAACCTACTAATAAAATCAATTTCATCTATCATCTCATTATAATTAGAAGTCATACGAGCAGCTCTGATACATTGTCCTTTAAAGACCTCATATAATTCCTTCTATGACAGGGGTCCACTGAATCCAGGGAAGTCCAGCCTTGTAAGCATCCCTCTCTACAGCTACAGTAAGAGATGCAATTTGTTAGCTGAACTGTGCCCTCTATGGGGGCTGGTATATTCTGGACTAGTGACACATACAGGGTGTAATGCATACAATGTATGTTTTTATGTAAAGTGAAGACCGACTGTATAAAAGCATTTCAAGGGTAAATGATAATTAAAAGAAAATCATATAATCAATATTCTTAAAGACGTCCATATTACTCAACTCCTAAGATTCATAGGACATTACTAGGCTAATGGGCCTGGGGCCCTTACAAGCCTAACCAAGGGTTCATCCCAAAAAAGAAAGTGGATAAATTCATAGGTCAATACCTGGCTGTTGATCCAGAGGACCATTAGCAGCCCAGCCACAATACTCCAAATTGTAGGTATACATTGGCATGACTAATTTATATGTAGTATCAACCACTTTCCATAAGGACTTGAAAGGGCCTGATCAGGGGTGTACTTAAAATTGCCCATCCATTCATCGAGATTATGCTTAAGAGGGTCAGGGAGCTACTTTGCTTTACATCCAAATGAAGTTTATTCCACAAAAGAGGGATTCTCTGAGATGTATATCTATCTCACCAACAAGTCCTTCTTATGTTTCAGTGGAAGTTAAGATCCCTTGAGCAAACGTTGAGTGTGTTATTAGTTTTTTGAATGTGCAGAGGTTGCACAGGTCAAGATCTCTTGGGGCTTTCTAGGTTAGACAGAGGTCACTTCTCAAGTGTGTGTAGGAAACAAAAAAAAAAGACAAAAAGCAGTTCAACGCAGTCTGAGTAGCTCACAGAAGTTATGCCATAGATTATTTTGGTGAGAAAATGCTGCAATCTGTGAAGCCAAGTCATGTGCTTAAACAGATACATACCAAAGAAGCCATTATAATCTCTCATGGGCCTGATGAGGGAGGAGTAGAGATAACTACCTTAGATCAGAAGTGGTGTACTACACTGAGTACACAAAAGTGCTAATGGAATAAAATTATAACCTTTCTGCACGGACTCTGGCGATTGCATTTTCAAGGAATCCAACTCTGTACAAGAGGCAGGACCTGCCTTTAACAAATCCAAACTGGTGTGGGTTCAGGGCATATAAACTGTCTATGTCCTGGTTAATAAGTTGCATAATGATGCGTTTCCATTGCTTTTCAGATCAGGGTGGTGATGTCTATAGTTTCCTGAACCAGAAGTGGATCCCCTGTTGTGGAGTGGTATGACCTAGGCAGTTATCCATTCCTCAGGGATGAATCCAGTAGAGAGGTCAAGGTTTAATAGGCTTGGTAGTAAAGTCTACCCGACAGTGTCTACTCTTGAAAAGAAAGTAGCCTGGCACATTATCAGGATCCATGCAGCAAGTGTTTTTGGCCTTGGAGTGAGCATTCAAGACTGGCTCAGAGGTGATCAGTGAAGGTAGCATTGATGTGCTAATAATTCGGAGAAGGTCAGGTGGGGGGGGGGGGAGTAAAGTTCCAGCTGAATTTGTCTGCTAACACACTGGCTATGCCATCAGGAGATGTGAAGGTGTTATGTATTCCCTCTGAGCATTGTTGGGTATAACCTCAAAAGACTTCTGACATAGCTGAAGAAGGCTTTGTGATTGTCCTTAGAAAAGTTTGCAATTCTCAATTTATACTTCCTTTTGAAGGATTTGATTTTGTTTCCTATAGCTTTGGTGATCTTTTCCAGTTCATCTCAAGACAATGGGGTTCTGGGATACGAGTTTCTTACTCTTACTGGAAACTTTGTTTTATACTAGTATTCCAACATAGGGGTTTAATTCCTGAATTTGGCATTGTAGTTATTTCTTTAGGGGACAGACACCTTGATGCATGCCTTGAAGTTGTCACAGAAATTATCCACAAATGTGGCAGCATGTGATATGGGGGGTCAATAAGTTGAGGAGGGGGCTTAAATTTCATCAGGACATCTGTTAACTGCAATAGGTTTGCCTTAAAATAGTCTTCAAAGACAGAAGGGTTTTGTGGCACTTCTGGCTTTTGAAAATGCAATTTCAACATGAAACTAAACAACTCAATTTACTTATTTTCACAGCAATCCCTTTATAATTTTCATGGTAATACTGCAGCTGCATCACTTAAGTGATACATTCAGTCTGATAAATAATAGTATTTACATTCAATGAGCTACTAGGTTTAGATTTCATAGATCACACAGTAAGATAGATCAAAATGAAAAACATATATTTTTAAGACTTCGCATATGAATTAAATTCATATATTTTAATCACATACCTCATAAAAATGCATACTTGTTCAGCATATACCCTAATTATATTTATTTACATATCTATATATATCTATATACACACACACACACACACACACACACACACACATACATACTTACGTATTATCGCAACCACATTTTCCAGGTTGCGAAAGTCGCCTACTTCAAGTCAAATGAGACCATGAAACAGTGCGAGGTGTTGATCAAAGTCCTTGGTGCTAACGGGAAAAGTTTGGATTAGCTTAATCAGGAGAAACCAATCAAAAAGTTGTCTTCCAGATTTGCGTGCATTACAACAGCATATGTGAATTGTAAAGGGTGCTATCTTACTGACAAATGGAATCTGTAAGAACTGATTTCTCCAGTTTGTAAAAGGGGTAAAAGATCATGCTTTAAATTATGTCCCTGTATTGTGTTGGTCAGAATTCACAAATGTGACTTAGTAATAGGAAAACTCAGAGAAGAAGGGGTGAATGACTTTTGCAATGAAGAACTGTTCATGGATTCCATGTTTACCAGCCTTTTTTTGTAAATGTATGTGTCTGCATTACCTTGAATGCACTTGACCATACTGATACCACTCCAAGTCTAGATTTCTGACTCATATTTTTAAATTATTCCGTGCAAGTTGCAATTATGTAGTTTGAGTCATCACTGAGTGTTATTGTCAGTATGTCAGTAAATAACGGCATTTGTTTCTTTTCGAAAGGGAAGAATAATGGCAGCTTTCGAAGCTGCTTGTGAGGGCAGGTAATCGCATCAGTGCTACAGTGTTTAGAATTCCAGTGTGTGTAACTGCTGATAGACACTAGTTGTGTATGTGTACAGCTTAGTGTGCCCCTGATACTTAACCACTGTAATGTCACAGTAGAAAACACTTCGAAGATGAATTCTGACTCATACATGCACTTGTTTCACTTCAAGTTTCTGAATTTCGCAACCGCAAAAATGTGGTTGCGATAATACGCAAGTACTATATATATATATATATATATATATATATATATATATATATATATATATATATATATACACACACACACACACACACACACACACACATATACATATATATATATATATATATATATATATATATATATATATATATATACACACACACACACACACACACACACACACACACACACACACACACACACACACACACACACTTACTTTTGTTTACCGGATTAGTGCACTAATCTCAATGGACCATTTGCATAAGATCACATAAAAAAATGAAAAAAAAAACATTCAAGACACATGGATATTCTATAAAACATATACATATTTTACAGATGCAAAAATGTGCTACAACTTTTAGTTCAAGAAGCAGTTTACATAGTCAATAAGAAGAATCTCTTTTCCTTGAATCAGCAGAGATCTGCAGATTGCACTCTGACTACATATTCAACACATGTAGCTCTGTTTATCTTAAGGCTGTCAAATACTACAACAGTTTATTTATTTACTCATTTGGGTGGTTGTTAATTGTGTAGGTGGACTGGGCCACCAGCTAATTGTAGCCATGTCCAACACTAATGGCAAGCAGACAGACAAATGAGTATGTAATAGTATGCAAACAGTGTAGAATGAGCAAATAACATGATAAATTGGAAGCATTTACAGTAAATCAATTATTTATTTTATTTTTATTTTACATTTGTTGACCGGGTTAGTCCGACTGGAATCAGAGTCCATTTTCAGCGGAGGCCTGGGGAGATAAGCTCCAAACATAATACAAGAATGAAAGCAGTTGAGAATAAAAAACATGGTTATATATGATATTTACAATGTTGATATAAATGTAGTTGAAAAAGAGGAATACAGATAAAAGTACATACAGACAACAGGCTTCTTCTGTTTTTAGAAAGAACTTGCAGCGAAACTTTTACAATACACACTTCAAAGTATCAGAAAGGTCAAAAACTAGTATCAGTAAGTACATGCAATGAAAATGAGTGCGGCTTTTAACATAGTTTGTGATGGTACTGATCAAGTTATTCCAGGTCAACTTTTATCTTTGAAGCAGTTACACAGATAATAATCTTGCACAAGTCCAAGAGCAGCTTTTACCTGGAAGACCAGTAGTTTAACTCACATCTTACTGAATTTGCCAATGTGTTCCAAAAGGCAGGATAAATATTGTGAACATTCTTTTTTTTCTGACGAAAACATAAAAGATTTATCTTGTTAAAGTAAATAACCAATCCATGTCACTTCATTTTCCACAACTTTCATGTACATCTGCCATTTTGAACTTGAATCGTTCTTAGTCCCCGACTAATTCAGCACTGAATCATGTATCATTGCATTCCAAAACATTGTCAACACTGTAGATGAATTTCTTTACTTAGAAAATGTACCTGAACTAAAAAATAAAATATTGATGTCATCATCCCCTCCTGTCCCTCTGTGCTTTGTCTTGAAGTTGCAAAGAACAAGATGATCTGCATTCTCCCTCCTGTTCTGTCAAATGTGAAGTAGTTCTGACACAAATTGATGTAGCTAACAAACGAAATAGGAAGTGTTCTCAAAAAACATTATGTTTTCACTGGAAATAGTCAAGTTCACCTTTCCTTAATATAACACCACTGACAGTTTAAGTTTGTTGTTTGTATCCAGTACCCATTGTACCTCTCTACCCATTTCCCATGGTTTTACAACTTAATGTGGTCATGCCATTTTGGGAGGGTGGATCCTGCACAGTGAGATAAAGTGCATGTGTTTTCTTGCAATACTTTTATGAAGTTCAGAAACTGCAGTACTGCTGTCAAACAAGGAACAGATCAGATCCTAGATCAGGTGCTCCTTATTACAATAATGATAAGCAAAGGGCGGAGTGTAGTTTAACAGGGAGTTCACTCAATGTGACAAAAGAATAGAGCAGGGAAATGCTTGACTTAGTTTCCATAGCACAGTTACATTGAGAAACACCGTCTTTCATGTTATAACGCATGCAATAGTATTCTTAACCTGTATTTTATTATATACAGAATTGTTATTCTTTTAGCATATATATGCTTTTGTTAGCATTTCACTGTCATAGATTTTTCATGGTCCCTGTTTTATCATTACTCTCATTTTATTTGAAGTAAGATTGTCCTCAGACTCAGAGACATACACATATACAGCCAAAAAGATAGAGACAGTATCTGTGCACTTGGTCCCCAAGTGGTTTTCAAATCATAGGCCCTTATCACACACTTTTTGGACCATGCACGAGTGCTCGTGTTCTTTTGGATTCACCTTCTTGACTGAAGACCATCTGAACTGCTCTCATTATTCTCTGCCAGTGTTCGTAACTATCACTTGCATCCGCTTAGCTGTATACACATCAAGTGAACCACTGATGAAAAAATGTTTTTGGTTTACACAAATGCATACTACTCCTGCAAAGCTGGACTAATGACTGTTTTACATGAAAATTACAGCCAGAGTCAGATATTCCCATCTATAGTAGCCCACGCACCTAGAAATTACAGCCCCATTGCTAACTGTGTACACTTCAGATGTTCGATAGTGGGGAAAATAAAAGCAATTTATCATAAATGCGCATTAGTCTTGTAAAGCCAGACTGTTTAAACCTACATCAAACTGTGAGCAAGAGGATAAGTTGCAGTCTTCCACAACAGCTGTGCACACCTCCTCTAACTGTGATAAAAGATTATACCTCTCGACTTTCTAGCAAAACAATCAGGAGCAACACCAAAAATTGATAGACAGAAGCACACAATACTTTTTCTCATATATACGTGTGTTAAACAATAGCCACAAGTAATCCAACTTAATTAACTCAAATGTGCATTAGCCATGCAAATCCAGATGGTTAACTAAGCAAATGACAGACCACAAGGTAAGTTACTTTCATCCAAAAATAGCCCCGCCTCCAGCCAGCATAATTACAGCTACTTTGTCATTTAAGCTTCAACTGACTAAAATAAATAAATAAATAAAAACATCTCTCAATATCTTAGCTGATGAATCAAGGACAAATGCAAAATGTAATGGGGTCAAATGCCCAGAATAAGGGCAGACATTATAAGTAAATAAGAGCAATATTTAAAGTAGTTAGAAAAGCATTTTTTAAGCAATGAAGTCTGAAAAGTCAAATGACTGTCATCATTCAGTGACTGCAATCCTCAATGATTTGCCAGAAAAACACAGTTTTTATGAAGCACACACCAAAAATATGAGGCAAAGTCAGGTGCATTCTGTGAAATCAGCAAAATTGTCTCACATAAAGGCTTACCAGAGAATAACTATTCCAATGTATTTCATACAAATTAGCCCTGTAAAGCCAGACATTAACATGAGTAAGCAAGGATGAAAGTTGTTTTCATAAACAGCCAGCCCATTTAGTAACTACATTTTCCAAGAAACCAAAATACAAGGTAAAATCATGGACATTCTATGAAGTTAGAGTCAGTTTCAGCTTTCTTTCCCACAGTCAAAGAATAAATGTTCCAATGCACTCCAAACAAAAGCACTATTAGTCATGTGAAGCCATATTTTAAAATGATCAGGTAGCTTTTATCCACAAGCACACCCCATCCCCAGTTTGATGACAGCAATTATTAACGATTTTGCCATAAATCTAACAATTGTATGAAACACAGACCAACAACATGAGGCAAAGGTTGGGCCAGTCTACAATGCCAAGAGTACTTTCAACTTTTTTTTTTTAAATACACTAAAAGTTGGGAAAAGTTAAAGCAATCAGACCTTAAAATGAGCAAACAAAAAGTTGCTCTAGTCCACAGTTTAAAATAAGCAAGCAAGAGAATAAGTTGTTTTCATCCAAAGCTAACCCCACTCCCACCCCCACCTACCATTCCAATTTAGTGACTGCAATCTTTAGTGATTTTCAAGAAAACAAAAAATGTTTTAAGTAGTCCAAAACAAAAAGCAATTTCAGAGACTGCCTGAGCTTTGTTTTATATACTAACGTTATCCATAAAGTAATACAGACTTTAAAATGATAAAATGACAAGCTACTTCCTATCACAGACAGCCTGCAGCCCCCTTAAACTGTCTACCAGGAAAAAAAAGTACTTACCTTATGTTTCAGCAACCCTCTACAACTGTCTGCAGCTCTCCACCATATGATTTAATATGTTTGGGATTTCTGCCTCCCCAATGAATCATGAAAAGGCAACGAGATGAAAACTGCAACATTGTGCAGGATCATCATGGCAATTTATTTTATATAAATTAACAACTTTTCTTTACATAAAAATAAATAAAATAGCTGCATTTCACCATTCTGTGCATTAGCAAGTGGTAGGCACAAGATTGTACAGAGGAAATACTCACATTACAGTGTATCATTTTAAGGTGATTTTTTTCCCACTAAAAACAAACCTTTGCATTTCATGCTTTGCCATCATACTAAAAAGCAAATAAATGAAGACAAAAAAAACTGTACTAGGACAACTTTTAGAATAATACTAAACACAACCTTAAAAATTGTGGATATCCATTAAAGAAATATTACATCCCAGCCAAAAGTTCAACCCAAACCCCTCTCCCGATAACTTACCACTTGAAACTGCAATATAGTTCAACTCTTATATTACAGATAGTACAGCATCTATAACCAAGCATTCTGCAACACTGAATCCCAACCCAGCCCAACAGCCGCATATCACCACATCTACCTTCACTTTCAAACCTGTTCCCACATCTTATATAAAACTACTCTTAAAACAAACCATGGTCTTCAGCAGATGATCTTCTAGAGGAGTACTTAAAAATAGCAGTCAATAGCATTGCCCATCCTGTCTCAATCTTTAGGAATAAGCCAGTCCAGGAATACACGTTCTCTCTCTCTCTGGAAAAAGTCACACATTCTCTTTCTGCACAAAGGAAAAAAATTAAGACAATAATAACTTTAGAGCTACAGCAATCTTATCTCCCCTCACCAAAATACTTGAAAAATGCATTCAAAAATAATTGCTAGAATATATTCTCCAGGAATAACTCCTATCCCCCACACAACATGGCTTCTTTCCTTCCCATAGTACTAGTACTGCCCTTCCACCCTATATAGATACTGTTAATGAAGCTAGAGATAATGGCATACTAGTATCTTCCTTATTTATAGACTTACATAAAGCCTTTGACACAATTTGTCACAGCAAACTTCTACTTAAAATGTCCTCACTAGGTCTCTGTCAGCCCACCCTTCTGTGGTTCAAAAGTTACCTGTCCAATAGGCAGTAATTAGTAAAATGGCACCCCATGATCTCTCTCTACCTCGCATTCACCACCGGTATACCACAAGGCTCTATCCTTGGTCCCCTCCTCTTTAGTATTTTCACCAATACCCTCTATACATCCACACAACAGGCCACCCTAATATAATACACAGATGATTCCACTCTCATTTGCACATCTGACAACATGGTACACCTCCAAAAAAAATATTCAGGAAGCTTTAACAGCCACTTAAACATGGCTTTGTAACTCACAACTCATGTTTATCCCAAAAAGACCCCAACTACTACTTTCCCCCCCAAATCCCTCTCTCGTGAAAAAACAAACTTTTAAGTGCTCTCTCTTAATAACACAACCATTGAAGTCACTTCTCATAGCAAACTATTAGGACTGATAGTGGACAATCTTACATTCAACCTGCATACATAAAACTGCATAAGAAAAACTAGAGATGCTTTACAGGATGAAAAACAAAAACATTCTCACAGATGCAACTAAAACTATACTAGCCACTATTTATGTCCTGCCACTCTTTTGTATGGTGATCTCATCCTTAACCTCCAGGCTTCACAAAAATTAAAACTTGAACAATGCTGTAACAAAGTTGCTAAATTTGTAGCACATGCCCCTTTCAGAACCCACCACTGTATAGCACTGAAAAACCTTAATTGGTTAAAACTGCTACATCAACTAACATATACACAACTTCGTATCATCTATGAAATTATCCAGCATCCATCTGCCTGTCCAGCACTAAAAACAAAAGGTTATGCACAACTATGGTCCCAGTCTGTCATTGCGATCCAGTGACCAAAACCTCCTATCTAAAAACATAGCAAATCCGCTAGGCATTGTCTGTACTCATACAAGGTTGCTAAGCCCTGGAACTCCTTACCTGTATACCCTCCCCTCCCCTCTCTCAAAACCACTTTGAAAGACTTCCTGGCTAAAATCTGGCTCTGTTCTTGCTCAAACCCAGGATAAAGTATCTCCCTAAATGTGAACAAGTACCTTTTTATTCCTTATACCTCCTTACTCAACCTTCTTCACTTACTTTCTTACTGCTATCTAATTCTCTTCACTAACTTTCTCTCTAAATATATCATAAGCCTGTTTTTCCCTCACTTTATATTGCAATTCCTATTTGTATTAGACTAATTTGCCATTAATTAAAAAAGTTTTTATATTATGTATAATTTGTTATAATTCTTTATAAACTGTAGATGTTTTTGTTTTATTGCTGAAGATTGTAAAATTATTGCTCTTAAAATGTTTTGTAATAATTTGGAGCTTCTCTCCCCAGGCCGATTTGCTATTTAAAAAAAAAAAAAAAAAAACGATTAGAAGGCAATTGTCGAGAACCGTGACGCATTTGATCACCTCATGAATTTTAAGTAGGCCGGATTATCGACAATTCAGTCCAAGAGCAGTTGTCGATAATAATGTTGAAATACATTTGTTGAAACCATTTGAGTCCCTAGAGAGTGAAACGAGTATTGTAAACAAAACAATACCATGTCGAATGCAGTAGTGGATTATTTTTTGTTTTATTCCTCCCCACACATGAGTTCCAAATTCAAGGACTGAACAGAAACATCCCCTGTTGCCACAGTGCATCTGTGCATTTGAAAGCAATATACATTTCCATGCACAACTTTCTTAAAGGTGAAACAACCTTGTTTTCGCACGTTTAAGCTGTCGGCATGTTCAGTAGGAACATAATGATTGTCACACATCTGAATATCGGAGGTTTGTCTGTCCTAACTGAATTCTAATATTTTGATAGTAAACCCCCCAGGCTTTCATTGAAAATGGGCTTCTACCCAGATGGACTTTCCTGGTAATCAGATTTTAATAAATAAATACATAAATTACTGATTGTTGTGATGAAAACAAACTAAAATAAGTTAACCATGCTTCACATAAAACAACTTTTTTTTTATATTAAATTATTTAGTTGGATGGGCATAGGCACCTTGACAGAGCCCTGGATGACTGGCCATGTCCTCCTATTATACTCCATCATTGGAAAGACAAGCAGATCAATAGATAGGTTGATAAGTATTGACCGAAGTACGGCACTGAAGGAAAAAAAGAACAGTCTTGAAATGTTGAGTAGTGCAACTAATCCAGCAAAACTTGATTGGTTAGGCAGTTACGGAAAGCTGAAGCAAAATTTACACTTTCAAAAGGTAAAGTTTCCTTATTTTTTATAAAAGGCGGAGAGGCTCTTTTAGCTGGACAGTAGACAAACTTGTTACATATATCTATATGTCTAAACACACACACATATATATTATATATATATATATATATATATATATATATATATATATATATATATATATATATATATATATATATATATATATATATATATATATATATATATATATATATATATACACACACACACACACACACACACACACACACACACACACGCACACTAGGTATTACTCTGCTCTCCGTTGTGACCAAGGTCAAAATGGAACCTCAAAGTACCTTGACAAATGGCAATGACTGGCAATAATGCAACTATTACACCAATAGCAGTGGCATCAGTGCCAAAGGAGACTCAAAAAATATATGGCATTAGCCAGACGTGAACCCCAGTCTCCTGGGTTATTTCCTTTCCTACAATCAGGAACTAATAGGGGTTTATGGCTGAAGTTTAACACTATGGCCATTAAGGGAGCCCAGATGAAAAACAGAACTCGCCATTCTTCATTCTTTTAACCCCTTAAACTGAACCATTACTCTGTTTTGCTTCATGAATTCTTTAGTCATTTCTTAAGTCTTTGTCTTGATAGTGATAATACAGTTATTTCACTGAAATTTTCAGATATTGCCAATATACTAGCAAACAAGTTCTGTGCTAACTTTGTCACCAACACTTCAAGCCAAAACCCACAGATCCCAGAATCTGTTGCATCCCCTATTAATCACAAACAAACATGTACTAAAAATTACAGCCAAGATAAAAAAATATATCTTCCATAGGGCCTGATGATATACCCAGATGTTAACAAACAGTGCTAGGCATGCCCTTATAGACCCACTCTTCAAAATTATTTAACCTAAGTTTTGTATCTGAAGTTTGAAATACCACAGTGGTGAAGCCCCTACATAAAAGAGTGCTCCTACCACTGACATGCAGAAGTACAGATGCATCAACCTGACCAGCCTGATCCGAAAGCCATGGAACATATTATAAATGACCCAAAAAAAAAAAAAAATATATATATATATATATATATATATATATATATATCAAACATTTTATTAAGCTTGACCCTCAGCAGTTTGGTTTGGTCGAAAAAAAAATAAAAATCTTGCCCAATAAATGTAGTAAACTTCTTTGAGATGGTTACACAGGCTATTGACAGTGACTGCGCTGTTCACCATGCATATTTTGACCTGGTCAAAGTATAAGTTAGGTAAAAGCTTTAAAAACAGATCTCCATGTAGTAAGACAAATAGCACATGTGTTAAAAGACAGAACTCAAACAGTAAGTGGCAGGCGCAATATCAAAGTATGAAGTTATAATGGTGTCCTCAAGAGCTCACTACAAGGACCACTCCTTTTTTGGTATTTACCTTTCTAATCTACAGACAAGGAACCAAGGCTTCTGGCTAACTATGTTTAGAGATGTCAGCAAAGTAGAAGTTACTGACAAAATCCCTTCCGATACCCAAACCCTTCAGCAAGAACTCACATTCATAAATACCTAGTGTTCTGGGAAAAAATGAAATACCATCACATTTGGTAAACAAGCACGCCACCTAAGTCTACTGTATTGATTAATGAAACAGCTCCGTTTCTTCTTAACAATGATCTCCCAAGTCTCTGATGTGGCCCAGTACTTTCTGTTACTACTGCTTTATGTAGTTTGTCTTAGTTGGATACTTGTAGCATATCTCTCATCCTCTCAGAGACAGACTCACAGAGAAAGCTTCAAAATCAGAAAGTTTTGAAAATAGCAAAATAACAAAACTATTGATTTAGTAGGTTTAGAAGAGACTGAGAACCGTTTCATTGTTATGTAAAACTTGGCATTAAATATCATGGTTCAGGTTATGCTATAATGGAATAGCTTTGCAAAGATAACCATATGAGCAGCCAGAATGCAATTCAAGTAAAATATTTTCCTGTGCACACTTTAAGAAATGGATACATTGGTCTAAACTCTGGATTGATGTGTGTGCTTTTTTTTAGAAATAGTTCCTGGGAAAAAGCTATTCAGACGTGAGGAGACATATGAGGAAATAGTTTTAGTGGCACACCAGGCTGGGATTTGTTTAATTTCTACTGTCATGCAAAGTTGACTAATTAGCTGAATCTAACCAAGCTGGAAATGTGAAACTCTAGCTCACTGAAGGCGGGAGTAACTTAGCCAGAAAGTGAAACTTGCAAAACTGCTCTTTGTAAAAAGTCTTTTTAACTCAGTCAATTGTTGACACTTTTGCAAGCTTCTTTCAAAGAAAGTTTAGTACGTCAGTAGAAACGTTTGTAAAACTCAATGCAGTCCAATGAACATCATCTGCAGACTCTCAAACTTGGTATTTTTTTCAGGTGTTTCATTCTAAGTAAATGGAAGCGTAGTCTGACAACAAATGGTAGGGCTACTTATTCTCACAATCTGTGCTCTCCTAGTGCATTATGGTACAGATTTAGCTTCCAAAGGATCAGGATCATACCTCTCAGCTGTACAGATTTTCGCAGAATGTCCAGATTTTTGCCTCATATTTTTGGTCCGTTTTTCATAAAACTGTGGCTTTCTGGCAAACTAGTGGCAAATCATTGAAAACTGAAGTTAGAAAAAAATTACAGACATTTGAGTTTTGGAGTTCGTACCCTTCAGAAAATCCATGACAATGCAAAACCTTTCATTCTTTATTAAGTTTTCAAGAGCAATATTTAAATTTGTCCTGATTTTAAACAATTAATAAGTCTGTTTTTGTGTGAAAAATACCAACAATAAAGAATGTTATATAAAAATTAAAAAATGTTTTTAGCATGTATTTCATCTTATCTTTGCCAAGTGTACTGCAGCCCAACTAAGAAACCATACAGCACCATTGTCCAGTTTATCCACCATGGGACACTATTATCCACACACTGCTCTCTTATCTGCCATCACTGAGGTCAGACAAATACAGAGAAAAGGGATTGACCGTGTGTCCCTTTGTATTAACTCTGAGGAAATGGAACAATCTCAAAGGTGCTATATATTTAGAATGGGTTTAGGATGCAAAGCCTGCACACTGGGGTTTGAAAGATGCTCAGACCTCCTGTAAAATCATATTTTTTAATAGTTTCTCATCGTAGTCAATTGGGCAGTAGAAGAATGTAGGTAGTAAGTTGGGCATGTGAAATTTAGCAGCAGAAGCTCAAAGGTGGCAACATTTTATGTGCTTCAAAGAAAAGAAAATGATCACAGAAAAGTAAAATAAAGTACTTTGCCCTTGGTAATAAAGAAAAAAGGGAAAATGATATTGCTTTCATAAATGCACTTTGTGTAGCAGAAGAAATACAACCTCCAGAGGTTGTACCTACTGTAGTTGAAAGAATACAACACCCCAGGACACTCAAAATGTTCCACAATACTGTAATTTTAATTCACATGAATGTTGTGTCACACCATTACTTTAGTCCTGTTTAGATTTGTTAATGCACATAGGAAAACTACTGTACTGAAATTAGAAAATGTGTGCACATCTGCCAAAATACAACCTGTGTTTTTGGTATTTGGGATTAGGTTTGCTCTGCTGACAGAGGGATAAAGCCACGACTACAAGACAGGTGACATTACTTTAAATATTAGAAGAGATGGACATGCCACAGTAAGCAAGGAAACAAAATTGTAAAAGGTTCTATCTGGGGACAAACAAAAAGGAAATTTAGAGAGAGAACTTACAAGCATTTATTAGATATTAAACATAAAAAAGAGATACTAACACACTTTTCAAACACCTGTCTGGTTTTCCCTCTCATAACTTTTTGTTTCTTGGGCTAAATTTAATAACAAAAAATAATAGGGGGGACCTTGGGAAGACTAGAATTTGCAGAATTTAGATGGCAAAATAAATTAAATGTATGGACACAACCAGGTGTAAATGAGGGAATTTCATTGGGTAGTGTGCTTAGATTATATGGTCATATAAGGTCTGACTGCTGTATGTATTTATTGATCTTTTGAATGTGATTGGTATATTTTTTTACATGTGATAGGGGAGAGGGTAATTTAAACGACAAGATGCGAGTAGTATTTTTATTCTGAAGAAGTTTTGGTGTTATACTTGACAAAAGTGCTTAATTTCATTTTAAATAAATATTGGTTTGGTATTGGCTCCTATTTTGTTTCCGTGCTTATTGTGGCTGGTCCATCCCTTCTACTTTTTGAGTGCTACATTTGGTTCTCTGTTTGTGGATAATGAGTTCAATTATATTGAACTACAGAAGCTGGTAGGGAAGGAGAAGAAATAAATGAAGTTTTTCCTTTCAGGGGGATATGGAAAATCCTAGGCCACATGTAGTACTTTAATTCCCAGTAGAAACTGTGGAGTTGTGCAAGAGAGTGTCTGACTGTGAAGATGGATAAATTTGCAGGCTTACACAAATCATAAAGGCAAGTAGTTATTCAGTGTCATGTCCATTTCATATCTTCCACATATGTGCTTACTGGGCATGTGTGGGGACCCGGCACTCAAACTAAGTACACTATCTAGCTGCTATGAGCTGCAGTCATATCTCGGGTCCAGATCCCCACACACAAACTCCCAAGCCAATATAGAGGGGGTGGCAGCAGCAAGCCAGTGGGGGATAAGAAATACCATCCAAACTGCTAAAAAGTGCAACACTGCAAGAGTTGTGGACTCGTATGGAGTTACACTGCTTGGGCAGATCACAACAACCTACCTAGGGTTGCCAGGTGTCCGGTTTTTGACCGGACTGTCCGTTTTTCAGACTAATTGTCCGGTTACAAATTTTATTAAAAACCGGACACATGAAGTCCGTTTTTGTGCCACTGACACGATCTCAAGCATTTCTCCCATGCCATCTTTACTCACTCTCTCTCCCCTCCTTATTGCCTTTAATCCTGGTGTGCTTTGTGGCTATAATTAGAGCCATTACCTGACTCCGGACTGTCCACAAATAAGGGACCCTGTCTAGAAAACGGCGACTGCCTTTTCTTGTCTACAAAAAATAAAATCTTTTCATTTAATTAAAAAAAAATTTTTTTAAGGGTGTTCTACTTTAAGAACACCCTTTGCGTCTTGTCGCACGCACTGATGATGCAGAAGAAACTGAAATTGCTTACATGACGTCTTCATCTTCCGACTGCGCAGTGGAACTTGAGTTCCTGTCTCCAGAAGACATTTGGAGTTTAGACTTCACAGCGGACCACAACAACAATGAATGAATGATTGGACACAAATTCAGAGAGGTAGGGGTGTGTGTGTGTGTGTGTGTGTGTGTGTGTGTGTGTGTGTAAGGGTACAGGCAGCTAATACACAGGATCGATTCGTACATACATTTTTATTTATCATTATTTCTTTAAAAAACAATAGCCACACTGTATGATGGCCTGGTGCTTTCTCCTCATTTTTTCGTCATTGGAAAACACCTCTGTTTCTTCTGAATCTTTCAGTTTTGTTTCAGTTCTTGGTAAGCTTGGCTGCAGCCTGCTCCAGCATGTGATTTACCCTGCTGTATCTGATTATACTTTCAGTTTGTCACAGATGAAACTCCTTATGACTTATATTCTTCTTGAAGCATATTGTCATGAACTCACAAAAGATGCATACAATAACAGCCTTCTTACATGACTGTGATATGCATATGTGCTTTAAATGTGTGCATTTGCTCTGCTTAAAATGTAAAATGTTGAATAAAATATGGAGACAACTGAAAGAGAAGAGAATGTAAGGCAACATTTGATGGCAGTACTTTCAAAAGCAGTTCAGCAGCTGTACCATGTAAATAACTGGGCATTTATGTTTAAGATGTTTGGCACATGTAGTATTTCTTTGTTACACTTCCAGCATGCAGTTTCTTGCTCAACAGAACTGCACAATATAATGTTTTTTTTGTTTATGCACTACACATAAATTATCCAAAATAGCTGCAGAACATCCAGTTTTTTTTCCACTGTCACAGAAAATGGCAGGCCATTTGGGTAAGTCAAACATTTCTTATCAGCTGTCGGAGGATAAGTGTTTATACTCTTGTTTGCTATGCTATAACATTCCAGCAGTTTCTTTGCGATGTTTTTGAGAAATAACATGCCAGATGGTTAAGTAGTGAAGCACCACGTGACCTTCAATTACTTGTTGTGTAGGAACTGCTTTCCTGTGATAGAGGTGGGTGTGTCTGGTCTGTGACAAAGAAACTTTAGTTGTTGTATTTAGATAGGTGAAAAGTATTCTGTTTGAAGGCAAGATTATTTTGCCCCCCCTCCCGACACACTTTCTCTGAAAATATATATTTTTTTGAAACATTATAGAGATGCCTGAAAACTATGCTTTAATGCTTTATTTTTGTACATTTTATTTTGTATTTTTTTAGCTTGAAATCTGAAAATGTAAGTGTTGATAATGGTTTAAGTAGTAAATTGCATATATAAAATGTTAGATGTTATTTGTAATTTTCAAAGTATACCAGTGGAAAGTCTTTAACATCTGTGGGGGTATTCTCCACTGGCCAGATGCATTTTATTTGAATCTGGGTTTTAATACTGTTTTAATGAATGTGAGCTTCAATGGCAGAGAAGTTTAGTGCTTGTGCTAAGTCTATTTTCATTGTGGGACTGTTTTGTTTAGAAAATGGCTATCGGTGTTTGTGCATTTTATTTTAAAATCTGTAATCATTGCAGAAGTAAATAAAACAGCTGCTTACTTATTTAATGGTGAAGAAATACAAATAAACAAAGAAAGGTTTATCAGTTTGCCATAAGCTCAGATCAGAGTAATTTATTTAAAATAAGTGACACAGCTTTGCCTTGTGTTGTGTATGAGTAGATCCAAGGATTTAAATTTTGCTTGTGACATAAATAGGCCATGTTGATGAGACACAAATGTGTCTGAGGGTCCCCATGCACTGGAACAAGCTTCCCATAACTTTGACCAACAGGTGGGAAATTGGAAATCATCCCTGTTGCCACCTATCCGTTTTTTTTCTGGACTATCCACAAATCATTTATTCAAGTCTCTGGTAGTCAGGAAAACACTGTACAAAGTCCAGTATTCTGTTTTACAAAAGGAAACAGACTGTTAGTGTTTGTTATATTGGCTGATTTACTATGCTTTTTTACAGAAAAGCATAGTAAATCAGCTGAAAGCAGGCATCCAGAACAGAAAGTGGGTGTTCCCATCATCTGATGTCACCGTGATGTCACAAAGGGGGTGGGGCATGTGTGGGAGAGGGGTGGGGGTGGGCGGAGTTATGGGTGATGCAAGGGGCGTGACCTTAGTCCGGTTTTAGCCACAAAGAAATCTGGCAACCCTAAACCTACCAGTTCTACCAGTGACATACATGTCATAAAAATATGTGCTATGACAGTAAACTAACCTAAAAAGGGCACAGTAAAACCCATTTGTAAGGGGTGGCGAAAGCCAAACACACTCTGGCTAGACTGATAAATGCCCTAGGGCATATAGCCTAGTATCAACCTATGAACCTATGAGAATGTTATGAAGTAAGAAAACAGGAGTAATTTTGTTTTTGCCTTCTCTAGGCAAGGCACTCCAACCTGGCAGAACCCTCCATAAAATGATGTATAAATAGGTTCATCAGTAAAGCACTGATCAGCAGCCATGCAAATCCACTATTTATTTGCATACAGACTTGCCTCAGCAACTATCTGCTGAAGCAGCATATAGTGTTTGTGCATCTACACGTGTGAACACAAAAACCAAAACTAACTGATCTTTCCTTGGGAATTTTATATGGACAGTGCCTGCTGAAATACTGAATACTGTAACTGGGATCCTTGGAAATGTAAGTGTGAATGTGACAGAATACACAAGTGGTGTTTCCTCTTTCTCCAACTTACAGTAATCTCAGAGTCAATATATACAAAACCTGCTTTTGTTTTGTGCTGCTCCCCACAACAAATGGGGTGTAAGCATATTTAATGATACAACAGTGAGGTTCAGAATTGCCGGTTATGTTGTGAAGTCTCAGAATTCACAGGAGTCTTTAAGGCACGTTATTGGTGCAAGGACTCAATCATACTATATATACATAGTAGGAGCACTCCTTCAGCAGCTGCACAAGTTAAACTTTGCTCACAGACTCTGCCAGAGAAAGTTAGCTCATGGACTCCTGTACTCTCTCCTACTTCACAGTCTAACAGAGAATTTCAGGACAGGAAGCAGGACAGTGACAGTGGTACCAAATATAAATCTTTCCAAATTGCTCAGAGTTTCTTCCACCCTAAATCCCAGGTCTCAAGCATGCACTGAGGGATTGTAATCTAGTTGTTTATGAAAGGAAGCTCCAAACACTGTCCTGGCTTCTACCAGTCCCTTTTTGGGCGTTTTCCCATTTTACAGTAAGCACGGCATCCATGAGCAAGAAATCAGTAAATCAGATTCTTTTGTGCTCATTTTTATGGGGAATAGACATCAGAGGTGCATACCATTTTTGACTGCAAATTGTCTGCACAAAAGCAGATCTCTTTAGTTAAGCAGCCAACATCAGTCAGCAGTTCTAAGGCCATCAGATTCTGGAATTCCTGCTACTGTAAATACGGAAGAGAGTTCCTTCTCACTCACCACTATCCTTAAGTACAGATGAGGATGAGAAGACAGAAGACCTTAGTATAGTCTAATCAAATTTGGTCAAAGTATTCTCAACCTCAAAAATCAGTGTCAATAATTGTTGTCTTACCACCAGAAAACTTGTTTTGGAAATCCATGAAATATAGAAAGATCATTTATGGTGAACCAAAACACAACTAGTGCTTTTAAAAGGATCTATTCAGTGCAGATGAAATCTCCAATAAGACCACATTTTAAGAATGGGTTTACAGATCCTGCAGACACTGAGCTACCAACACCATAAGTAAATATAAAAGCATTTAGCCAAAACACTTCTAAATAATGAAAGCAGGATTTGTGATAGGGTTGGTAAGCGGTCCTGAGCATTAGGAAATGTAATTACCAGAACTTCATGGAATGATATTAGGGAGAGACTTTAAAAATGGTCCAATTACCTGATAAGGAAACACCAGAAATCTCCTCTACGTATCAGTCAATCAAAAAAAAAAAAGAAAAGAAAAGCAGCAATCAGAATATATACACATAAAATGTGAATATGCTATGGGAGAAGCTGGATTTAGATTTGCTGCCTATCTACTCATTGCTGAATGCAAGTGCAAGCATTTTTGAGCAATCAGCATCGAGTTACTGAAACTTAAGTAGTTGGGACTAGCATAATAAAGTGCAGCTGCTATTCCATTATAGGTTCATAGGCATTTACTAGACTAATGACCACAAGGGCCTTTTTAAGCCTAGCCATGCATCCCAAATCTCTGACAAGTTATGGTACCCTTGATAAGTGTAAGCAGGGGCCTGGGAGATGAACCATTTACAGGTTGCTTGTGTCCATTAGAGATATAGGTGCCAAACCAGGTATGAATTTCCCATTTCCGATCCAGTTGTTCAAACTCCACTTGAAGTGGATTAGGGAGAGACTCTGCTTCACATGAATAGGGAGCCTGTTCCAGAGATGGAGTAGCCTCTGGAATACATACATGTCTCTCCAGCAGGTGCTATTTATATCACAGGCAAAGTTGGTGCGGATTGTTTGGTGGATATGCAGAAGAAGGTCCATCAGAGTGGGGTCTGACAATGCCAGACATACATCTCCCCTCAGAAGCCTGTAGGAGACAGAATTCAGGGATAGGGCCTTGAGGCAGTCTGCAAAGGACATTTTACTTGAGCCCTGTATTGTTTTAATGTGGAATCTCTGTGGAAATTCCAGTTGTTGGATATGCCTGGTTTAGGTACATACCAGCAGGGGCACTGTACTTAATGATAGGTCTGATGAATGCCGAATACAGTGGAACAATGACTTCCTTGGACCTAGACACCATACCTTTGCTTATACGTTGCGCAACATAGAACAATTTCCTCACTACTGTAGACTACTGATGGCCAAAGGCTAGACTGCTGTGTCTCCCTAAGTCCCTGACTAGTGGGTCAGCTCTAAGGGGTGTGTTGTCAATATGATAGTTACCAGGGGTAGATGACTTCTCAAAGGATATTATTATGCATTTCTTAGCATTTAGTTTTAATCCATGGCTCTGACACCAATTGTTTGTCTGTGTCAGCCCTTCCTGGAGAACATTTGTGTCCATGTGGGATTCAATGACAGCTTCCAATTTGCAATCATCTGTAAATTTAGTCATCCAGAGTCCACTGACATCAGAAAAGTAAATGCCAAAAAGGAGGGGTCCAAGGACTGATCCTTTAGGGACTCCAGTTGTGACTGACCTCTGTGTAGAGGTGGACTCCCCAATTTTAACTTCCTGATTCCTGTCTGTGAGCTAGTTGGCTATCCACTGGATGACAGGTTATTAATTCACATCCTTGCCTTCTGGTCTTACTTCTATGCCCATATGATTTACCAGGTGTCTGACACCCATATTTGTTTATTAAGACTGTTAGTCTGACAGCCTGATCCTAGCACACTCAACATGGAAACTATACCAGACCAACCAACAAAATCTCCAATACTACATTAATATGGGAATTAACTGCAGCTACCGAAAATCAGCTCTACTTCACTCTTACCAAAAGATTTTTAGCAACTGTCATAGACAAAAGTAAAATAATTTGTAAAATGCCTTCTGGGTATATCTGATAATTAACTTGTTTTTCTTCATAGAAACCTAGCTGGCAACAAGATCTTTTCCAAAGGACACGACATACAAGGCCTCTTCAGTCCTAATGATTGCCACGTCCAGACTACACATGAAAGAAATGCAGTTATGAATCCAAAATATTTCAAAACAAAAAGGTCCAACTCCTTTGAATATCTTCTGACATTAATACCAACACCTGTGAAAGTGTTCCAGTAGTAGTAGTACAATAGAGGAACCTGTCAGGATGCAACTGTTCTCATTTATCAAGCTCAAAAACAGACATTATGAATTAGTTAGAAACCCATCTAGAGAATATCAAAGAGCAAGAATGTGATCCTCATGTTAGAAATGGTAAATCACCTTCAAAGTGATGCTGGCTGTCCATATGATTCTCAGACAACATTCAGATTAAGACCGTCACTAGTAACACTGGAGTGAGGTCATATATCACCAAGGAGGGAGGTATTCCTAATCACTCTACAGTACTGCACTCCTAGCCATGATCATACAGGAGCTAACAATACAAAAGTCAGCCTAACTTTTTAATGCATTTACATCCCAAGTCAATGAAAAACCTCTATCTGGCACTCTTAACCAAAGAAATCACTCTTTCGAGTGTAATCTAATCTAAGGCTGTCCGAAAGGTGAACTCTTTGCTTCTCATTTAGGGTATCATTTCCAGCACTAGCAGCCAATTTAGTGTCACATTATCTTTAAAGCTGTAGTCTCAGTATATTCACCCTGCACACTACAGGTTGAGTCCCCTATAGCTAAAGAAGCTCCTTCCTCCCATACCATTTTAATTGGTCTTTGCATTCTTCGACAATGAGGGAGTGTTGGGCATGCCTACCCTGCACACTACAGGTTGAGCGTCGAGTCCCCTATAGCTAAAGGAGCTCCTTCCTCCCATACCATTTTAATTGGTCTTTGCATTCTTCGACAATGAGGGAGTGTTGGGCATTCCTCCACCATGGGTGGGGGGTGTTGGAGGTTCCATGAGCGAGCCTGCAGATCTCTAGTGATCATTCTTTTTGTTTCAGGCACTATACCTCTGGAACCTCCTTCCACAGTGGACTGGTTTTAACAGGTTCTTAAAAACACCACCATTTCTTAAGTATTAGGTGGAACCTATATTTTGTTGTCTTAAATAAGCTTTATAGTTTTATTTACCTAAATTTGATGGTGCTTTTTGACAAACACCATAATAAACAAACTTTTCCTATTCCTCATTATGATTCATCACATATGGGCAATTGTGAGCAATGCCATTTCAGCCATCTGGAAAGCAGTCTCTCTTATATGCATTTTCCAAACCCCACCCCACCCCCAGTCCTAAAGCTGCCACAAATGGGAAAAACAGGAAAAAGCAATTCTAATTCTCTGAATTCAGTGCTAATTAGAGACAACCACAGTTCATTCTTCTTGCAGAAAAGCTTGAAACTTTGAAAATGAGTCTGTCTCTCTCTTTAGATAGCACATGATGAAGGTGGGGTTCTACATCCAAGCACCAGCTCTTTTAATATAACAGCTTTTTAGATTTAAGATTAACACCTTGATATCTTTTTTTTTTTTTAATTTTCCTGCAGAAGTGTTGCTATATTTTCAAGGAAACCATTCATCATAAGCCTATGAAATATCCAGTAGAACCTGCTTTGACTTGAACATTTTGTGCTGGAAAATACCCCTTCCTCCCTTTGAGCTGATCAGATCGGAAAATTATAAACACTGCAATCTGTTCAGCCAGAAAAAAAATTGTATATAGAGTTGTTTTAGAAAAGAACAAGGTTGTATTTAAGAGCAAATGCCTCCTGTCTACCACAAGTCTTTTCAGTCCGCTTACTTACCTGTTTTACTTTCTTAAACAAAAAGTAAACACACTGTGGATGTACACAATGCAAACAGAGGATATGGCTCTCTCAGAGAACTAAATTTATGAGACACTGATCAGCCGTTGTGTCACCTGCAATACAGAAACAGGAATGTCCAGTTACACAGTACATTTCTTAAGTGGTTTGATAGTTGTGTGCTGCAAGTCTGAGTGCCAGCTTGAACATCCTTTCACATACTCGCTATCCAAGCATTACCAGCAATCTAGCCTACATGTGAATAAGGATTCGAATCAAATGCCCTGCAAGGCAGCTTTAGTATATGCACTTATTTCTGCAAGCTGAGCATACACTCTCATACAATTTATGAATGTGCAGCAGCAATGATTCTTAGAAAGTCATACTAAAGCTGTATGACTATACTCCCAATCATACCTCTCAACTGTCTAAATTTTTGCAGAATGTCCAGATTTTTTCCTCATATTTTTGGCCTGTTCCTCACAAAATGTGTGGTTTAATGGCAAAATCACCAAGGACTGAAAATCATTAAATAATGACATGTATTTCCGATTTAGACTTCATATCCTTCAGGAAATGCATGCTATTAAAAAAACCTGCTATTCTAGCAACTTTTTAAGTTTGTAAGAAAAATACTTAAAATCTGTTCCTATTTTTGGGCCTTTGACTGCC